>NW_026970572.1:0-224292 GCF_028390025.1 Pseudophryne corroboree
TGAAGCAGTGATCTGCTGCTGCCAGTGAGGCAGGGATCTGCTGCTGCCAGTGAGGCAGGGATGTGCTGCTATAAGTGAGGCAGGTATGTGCTGCTGTCAATGAGGCAGGGATGTGCTGCTGTCAGTGAAGCAGGGATGTGCTGCTGTCAGCGAGGCAGTGATCTGCTGCCCACTATCTCCCTATCACCCCTGCCTGAGTCACACACTTTCCCTGTCACCCCTGCCCCAGTTACCCACTATCTCCCAGTCACCGCTGCCTCAGTTAACCACTATACCTGCGACCCCTGCCTCAGTCACCTACTATACCAGTCACCCCTGCTTTAGTCACCCACTATCTCTGTCACCCCTGCCTCAGTCAACCACTATCTCCATATCACCCCTACCTCAGTCACCCACTATCCCTGTCACCTCTGCCTCAGTCACCCACTGTCACCCTATCACCCCTGCCTCAGTCACCCACTATCCCTGTCACCCCTGCCTCAGTCTCCTACTGTCCCTGTCACCCCTGCCACAGTCATCCACTATATCCCTATCACCCCTGCCTTAGTCACTGACTATCTCCCAGTCACCCCGGCCTCAGTCACCCACTATCTCCCAGTCATACATGCTTCAGTCACCCACTATCTCCCAGTCATCCCTGCCTCAGTCACCTACTGACACCAGTGCAGACATTTCTGCTGCGGCCTCTCCACTCTCCAGCGTGAACGTACTGACGACTGAGGAAATCCGCTTCCCAGTTGAGGACTCCGGGAATGAACACTGCCGATATTGCTGGCAGATGACGTTCTACCCAACTGAGGATTTTTGATACTTTTAGCTTTGCCATGCAATTTCGAGTGCCGCCTTGATGATTTGTGTACACTACCGTGGTGTCGTTGTCCGATTGTACTTGAACAGGCCTGTTCTGTACTAGAGGCAGGGCCAGTGTCAATGAATTGAACACTGCCCGCAATTCCAGAATGTTTATCGGGAGGAGAGATTCCTCCCTGGTCCACCGATGGTGAAGGGTCGTCATCACGGCCATGACCTTGGTGAATTTCCGAGGTGCCGTGGCCAAACCAGAAGGCAGGACCTGAGATCCAAAAACTAACCAGGCACAACACTGCTTAGCTTCCAACATCAGATGAGATTGGACATATCCAGTGTGATGCGGCTGTAGATGATTTTTGCTGTTTCTAACTTCTACTTCTAACTACTGGTACATCAATGAATAAGTTTCAAAATATAATGCATCAAGAGAACGGTGTTGGTAGTATAAAACTACCTACAGCACCTGGTATTCCCAGGTGGTCTCACATCCAAGAACAAACCAGGCCCAAAATCAGGTGATATTGGGCATATACAGTGTGGTGTGGCTGTAGATGAGCTTAGTGGTTTCTGTTAGAGTTCTTCTACTTCTAACTACTCGTACATAAATGAGTAAGCAGCCGATTTATTAAACCTGGTGAAATGATAATTTGCATGGTGATAAAGTACCAGCCAATCAGCTCCTAATTGCCATGTCACAGGCTGGGTTTGAAAAATGACAGTTAGGAGCTGACTGGCTGGTACTTTATCACCTTGCACTTTATCAGTTCACCAGGCTTAATAGATCTGCCCCAATGTTTCAAAATGGAATGCATCAAGAGAACGGTGTTAGTATTGTAAAAATACACACAGCTCCTGGTATTTCCTTGTGGTCTCCCATCCAAGTACTAAAACCAGGACCAACACTGCTCAGCTTCCATGATCAGGAGAGATTGGGCAAATCCAGTGTGCTGTGGCTGTAGATGAGCTGGTGGTTTCTGTTACAGCTCTTCTACTTCTAACTTCTGGTACATAAAAGAATACATGTAAAAATTAAATGTACCAAGAAAATGGTGTTGGTAGTTTAAAAACACCTAAAGAATCTGATACTACCAAGCAGTCTCCCATCCATGTATTAACAAAGTCCAATACTGCTTTGCTTCAAAAATCAAATGAGATTGGGCATATCCAGTGTGGTGTGGCTTTAGATAAGCTTTGTGGTTTCTGTTAGAGCTCTTCTACTTCTAACTACTGGTACATTAATGAATATGTATAAGGTTGTAGTTTATCCAATATGCCTTTACTACCTTACCTTTCAACCCCCCCTCCCTCCCCTCTTCTCCTTATAGCTTCCTTAGTTCTCTCCTCCTCGTGTGTGCGTTATTTGTTTTCTCATACGTCCTAGAGGATGCTGGGGTCACATTAAGAACCATGGGGTATAGACGGGATCCGCAGGAGACATGGGCACTTTAAGACTTTCAAAGGGTGTGAACTGTCTCCTCCCTCTATGCCCCTCCTCCAGACTCCAGTTTTAGTATTGTGCGCAGTGATACTGGATGCACTACAGGGGAGCTCTACTGAGTTTCTCTGAAAAGACTTGTTAGTTTTTTTTATTTTCAGGGAGGCTGCTGGCAACAGTCTCCCTGCTTCGTGGGACTTAGGGGAGAGAAGTATGACCAACTTCTAGTGAGTTCAATGGCTCTGCTTCAGGCTGACAGGACACCATTAGCTCCTGAGGGTGCTGATCGCTGGGTACGCCTAGATGCACACTCCCGCAGCCTGCCGTCACCCCCTTACAGAGCCAGAAGACAGGTGAGTAGCAGAAGAACAGAAGACTTCTTCTTCAGTGACGGCATTCTGAGGTACCGAGCAGCGAGCGGAACGCTGCGCGCCATGCTCACACACAAACACAGGCACTGCAGGGTGCAGGGCACGGGGGGGGGGGCACCCTGGGCAGCATAAATTCCTCACAAAAGGCTGGAAAAAGTGGACATTAGTGCCTGGGCACTGTCCTTACCCCACTAGCGTAATTAATTATTTCTGAGCGGGACAGATACGCGCCATTACAGCGGCGGGGCTTCTTCCTCACCTCACCAGAACATCTTTAGAGCATTACAAGTCTATCACTATAGAGTTTATTATTTCCCAGACTGTGTACTTTTGGCGCTGGATTGTGAGCTGAAAAATCCTCTGTGTCCCTCTGACAGATTTACTGACGGTCTGTCCCCCATAAGCCGGTGTGTCTGTGGGTACTTGGTATATGTGTGTCAACATGTCGGTGGCTGAATTTTTTTCCCAAGAGGAAACTATATTAGGAATGCAGACATATGATGGTGGCCCTGTTGGCACCACCAATAACTGACTGGGTAAATGTTTCAGTAATATCAGAGTAAGGTTGGATAAATCTGTGTCCCAGACACAGACGTAGAGAATAGATGTGATATTCATGGCTATGTTTCTTTTCCCTCAGGCCCCGCTGGGTCGCAAAAATGTTATTTTGCCCAGTTACTACACACTGATACTGACACGGATACTGATACTTATGTCGACCATAATGTTTCCTGATTAGATCCAATATTGGCAAGGAGCATTCAGTACATGATTGTGGATATTAAGGACATATTAAAATCACTGAAGACCCTGCTGTTCCTGACAAAGGGGTCTATATGTATGTATATATAGATATATAATGAAAGCTGATGTAACGTTCCTCCATCTCTGTTTGAGAAAGTCTGGGCCAGCTCGACAAGATGGTTTCAAATCCCCAAAAGGATTCTGGTTGTTTATTCATTTCCCGCCGCGGACAGAATAAAGTGGGAGTCACCCCCTGTTCTGCACGGGGCCCTGTCACAAATCCAGCGGATCGTATGCAGGAAGCTACATTATTTCTAGTTATGTAACCACGGGTACATTACTTAGACCTGCCATTACATGTGCATGGGTGAGTAGTAGTATTCAAGAATTGGTCGAATACCTTGTCATCCGATATAGATACCCTGGAGAGATGGGATACTCCTTACGTTGTATCATATCAAGGACACTGCAGCATACTTACGTGAGACTGCAAGGGATATAGGACTCTTGAGTTCACGGGCCAATTTCATGGCAGTGTCGGATAGGAGGGCATTGTGGATTCACCAAGAGAATGCTGATGCTGACTCCAAGAAGAAAGGGAGTCTCTTCCCTATGAAGGTGAAGCCTTGTTTGGTGACTGCCTAGTTAATTTGATCTCGGCAGCTCCCGCAGGTAAGTCAACCTTCTTGCCCTATGTTCCCTCCCAACGGATGAAGACGCATCATTATCTGATGCAGTCATTTCGGCCCAATAGATATGCAAGAAGTTAAGATTCCCCTTTCTTTGCAGGTAGAGGAAGGAGAAGAGAGAAGAGGTCTGCATCCTCTTCAAGATCGCAGGAGCAGAGATCATCCTCTGCTTCTGCCAAATCCACTGCATGACGCTGGGGCTCTCTTGCAGGAGCCCGCACCAGTGGGGGCACGTCTAAAACTCTTCAGTCAGTTCTGGATTCATTCGGACATGGACTCGTGTGTTTTACAAATAGTGTCCCAAGGGTACAAACTGGGGTTTCAAGATGTTCCCCCTCACCGATTGTTCAAACATTAAGTTACTGTGCTATTCCTGGGTTATATAGCGCTGGGGTATGTGCTGGCATACTCTCTCTCTGTCTCTCCAAAGGGCCTTGTGGGGGAAATGTCTTCAGTAAAAGTATTCCCTGTGTGTGTGGTGTGTCGGTACGCGTGTGTCGACATGTCTGAGGAAGAAGGCTATATTAGAGAGGAGCGGGAGCAAATGAACGTGGTGTCTCCGCCGACACCTGATTGGATGGATATGTGGAATGTTTTAAATGCTAGTGTAAACTCATTGCACAAAAGATTAGACAAGGCAGAAGCTTTGGGACAGTCAGGGTCTCAACCAATGCCTAATCCTATGTCGCAGGGACTGTCAGGGTCTCATAAGCGCCCACTATCCAGATTGTTGACACAGATACCGACACGGATTCTGACTCCAGTGTCGATTACGATGATGCAAAGTTACAGCCAAAATTGGCAAAATACATTTGATATATGATTATGGCAATAAAAGATGTTTTGCACATCACAGAGGAGCCCCCTGTCCCTGACAAGAGGGTACATATGTACAAGGGAAAGAAGCCTGAGGTAACCTTTCCCCCCTCACACGAGCTGAACGAGTTATGTGAAAAAGCTTGGGAATCTCCTGCAGATTTCCAAAAGGATTCCCCTTTCCCATCAACGGATAGGTTACGATGGGAATCCTCCCCTTGGGTGGACAAAGCATTAACACGCTTATCCAAGAAGGTAGCCCTCCCGTCCCAGGATACGGCTACCCTCAAAGAGTCTGCTGACCGCAAACAGGAGATTACCCTGAAGTCCATTTATACACATTCAGGTACCTTACTCAGACCGGCAATTGCGTCGGCCTGGGTGTGTAGTGCTGTAGCGGCATGGACGGATACCCTAGATAAGGCTACTATTTTATTGCCCCTGGGGCATATAAGAGATGCTGTCCTATATATGTGTGTATGCAAACTACAGGTGGTGCTGCAGGGCTCACACCCTTTTACTTGTCTTGTAGAGCAACTCTGGAGCTGTTACTGGGTCCAGCTGCTGCAAGAAATCAGCTTGAATGCTTCAGGGGCTTGGGCATGGCCAACATGAGCCCCACACTGATGGGGGTGTATAAAGCGATCTAGGGGTCATCCAAGCGCAACCCCACAAAGGCCGCCATGCCCTGCGTGACCATTTTCTCTTTTCATATGCAGACGAGGGTTGCAGCCAACTATGCCCATTGCTTGGATGACATCACTGTATGCAAATCCGTCTGCTGCAGACCTTTCCCCAGGAATGCTTGTACTAGTTGTTGCATATGGTTTGATGTTTGAGGGTGCTTCAGTATTAGGCAGCTTTCCGCCCTCTCATGTTCATCTGAAAATATGTGGTCTCCCTGCAGTTCCCTTGTGCTTCCTCAGTTGAATCTCCTTAACTTGACGGGTGTGTGCCCGAGCAGCCGCCCTCCACAGCCCTATCCCAGCACATGCTTTTCTTGCGTATGAGATCTCTTGATCATGAAGATAGTTCTCACAGGGTGAGGTTCATCCATTACATTTTAAAGTAGGAAGGTACAAATTACATATTCAAATTACATATATGTGCTGGATTCAAATGTTTTCCCCCCTTCCTTTCTCAATTGTGCCCATCAGCAGCTATTCTAATGTTGCTGCCAATGGGTGTGACACATTCATTTCTTCTGTGGGGTACACTGGACTCCACAAGGATTCACATTGGGGTGTAGAGTAGGATCTTGATCTGAGGCACCAACAGGCTCAAAGCTTTTGACTGTTCCCAAGATGCTCAGCGCCCCCTCCTCTATAACCTCGCTTCCATGAACAGGGAGCTCAGTTTGTAGTTGGTGCCTTCAGTAGCAGGACACTTAAGAGGGGGCTGCCTCAGGCAGCCTATTCTTAGCTATTAATTTTGACAAGAAAAGAAGAACTTTTTTTTATAAGAATCTACAAGGGCTGCAGCAGGCTAGGTCTAATAGACATCTTTACTGCAGCTCCATCACTCCCAGCGGCGCAGTATACTCCCGCGCCCTGGTTGCTGGGTCACTGCAGCGGAGGCTCCGGTTTCTTCCTAAGGTCAGTCACACACACACCGCCCTCCGGGATCACGAGGCCGCTGATGAAAGGGAGGTAAGGGACTTCTGTGCCCACACTATACCGTGATCCAGCGTGGCTGTAGGGGGCGGGCCATGTGCGCACTGGCGTGGACACTGATTACTGGGCAGCCGCCCACTAGCCACCAGGGACAGTTAAGGAGCACAGCTCTGGGGGGTTTTCTCTTATATTAACCCCATTTTGTACTACCCGCAGTGCATTGTGATAGGTAATAGAGCCTGATTCAGGTTGGATTGCAATCGCAATAAGCAGTCCAACTGCAAAAATTGCTAAGAGCATACGCATGCGCCTGCATTTTCTGTGGCACCCCGCAGTTAATGCGATCGCCTCTGACTGTCAATCGGTGCTGGGGGGGGGGGGGGGTCAGCAACACTCCATTTCCAAGTCGGAGATGGAGCGGTGCGTGGGCAGGGCTTCAAAATGGGGTCGGCAACGGAGAAACAGGAGGCGTGGTCAGAGCGGTTGCATGACATCACATGCAGCAGCTGCGATCACAAAAATGGTGGCGGCTTCCTGCGCACACATACAGTCTGCACCAACAGGAGGCTAACCCATTTTTTATGATCACGCTGAACTGCACTGCGACTGCAATTTCAGCGTGGTCAAGAAGGGAGGCGGCATGCTGGGTGGCCCCAGCATGCGAACCAAAGGATTGCAAATTCTGTTACTTAGCAGAATTTGCAATCCTTACTGAATTAGGCCCATTGATTACAAAATTTATTTGTAAATATTTGAAGTTTTTCTTCAGGGACTAACACAAAAGATGCTTGGGGCTACTAACACATGGGTAAGCCACGTAAAGCTTCCCATGGGTCAGTGGCATCACAACGGGGTTGCGGCCCACACCCGAGTGTCACCCGCCAAGGGGGGTGACACCAAAGTGCCGGCTCCTCTTCAGTGACAGAATATGGGTGTTTTACTGTGACATTACGTGCAACACCCAGTTTCTGTCACTGTGCAGGAGCCAGCACCACTCACACACTAGTCCCCGGGTGCAGCACTCAACCCCCGGGATACCCGGAGAAACAAAATGGAGATTCAGGCCAACAGGCCACACCCCTACCTATGAGACCATGCCTCCATTTTACCATTGCGCTGCTTATCTGCGCGCACTGCATTACAATCTCCCTCGCTGCCTTTCTGGGTGTCACCAATGATAGTGACACCTTTGCCATGCTTGTAGCAGCTGGTCCTAAGATCTACGCCTCCAGCCCTGAGTGTTTGCCCTTGTGACTTGTTGATCATCATAGCGAAGCAGATTCTTACAAAAAACTGCAGGGGCTTAGATTGAAAAGAAAAACATTGACGAACCCATCATTTCAGCAACAGGGTCTGCCACACGGCTGACTGAAATGACTGGTTGGTTTGGACCCCCACCAAAAAAGAAGCAATCAATCTCTCCTTGCACAAACTGGCTCTACAGAGGCAAGATGTTCACCTCATCATCCTCCGATTCCTCACCCCTTTCACTGTGTACATCGCCCTCCTCACAGATTATTAATTCGTCCCCACTGGAATCCACCATCTCAGATCCCTGTGTACTTTCTGGAGGCAATTGCTGGTGAATGTCTCCACGGAGGAATTGATTATAATTCATTTTGATGATCATCATCTTCTCCACATTTTCTGGAAGTAACCTCGTACGCCGATTGCTGACAAGGTGAGCGGCTGCACTAAACACTCTTTTGGAGTACACACTGGAGGGAGGGCAACTTAGGTAGAATAAAGCCAGTTTGTGCAAGGGCCTCCAAATTGCCTCTTTTTCCTGCCAGTATACATACGGACTGTCTGACGTGCCTACCTGGATGCGGTCACTCATATAATCCTCCACCATTCTTTCAAAGGTGACAGAATCATATGCAGTGACAGTAGACGACATGTCAGTAATCGTTGCCAGGTCCTTCAGTCCGGACCAGATGTCAGCACTCACTCCAGACTGCCCTGCATCACCGCCAGCGGGTGGGCTCGGAATTCTTAGCCTTTTCCTCGCACCCCCAGTTGCGGGAGAATGTGAAGGAGGAGCTGTTGACGGGTCACGTTCCGCTTGACTTGACAATTTTCTCACCAGCAGGTCTTTGAACCTCTGCAGACTTGTGTCTGCAGGAAAGAGAGATACAATGTAGGTTTTAAATCTAGGATCGAGCACGGTGGCCAAAATTTATTGCTCTGATTTCAACAGATTGAATCCTGGTTAAGCGAATTAAGGGCTCCATCCACAAGTCCCACATGCCTAGCGGAATCGCTCTGTTTTAGCTCCTCCTTCAATGTCTCCAGCTTCTTCTGCAAAAGCCTGATGAGGGGAATGACCTGACTCAGGCTGGCAGTGTCTGAACTGACTTCACGTGTGGCAAGTTCAAAGGATTGCAGAACCTTGCACAACGTTGAAATCATTCTCCACTGCGCTTGAGTCAGGTGCATTCCCCCTCCTTTGCCTATATCGTGGGTAGATGTATAGGCTTGAATGGCCTTTTGCTGCTCCTCCATCCTCTGAAGCATATAGAGGGTTGAATTCCACCTCGTTACCACCTCTTGCTTCAGAGGATGGCAGGGCAGGTTCAGGAATGTTTGGTGGTGCTCCAGTCTTCGGCACGCGGTGGCTGAATGCAGAAAGTGGCCCGCAATTCTTCGGGCCACCGACAGCATCTCTTGCACGCCCCTGTCGTTTTTTAAATAATTCTGCACCACCAAATTCAATGTATGTGCAAAACATGGGACGTGCTGGAATTTGCCCAGATGTAATGCACGCACAATATTGGTGGCGTTGTCCGATGTCACAAATCCCCAGGAGAGTCAAATTGGGGTAAGCCATTCTGCGATGATGTTCCTCAGTTTCCGTAAGAGGTTGTCAGCTGTGTGCCTCTTATGGAAAGCGGTGATACAAAGCGTAGCCTGCCTAGGAACGAGTTGGCATTTGCGAGATGCTGCTACTGGTGCCGCCGCTGCTGTTCTTGCTGCGGGAGGCAATACATCTACCCAGTGGGCTGTCACAGTCATATAGTCCTGAGTCTGCCCTGCTCCACTTAACCACGGACATGTGGACTAGTGGACATTGGGTACAACTGCATTTTTTAGGACACTGGTGACTCTTTTTCTGAGGTCTGTGTACATTTTCGGTATCGCCTGCCTAGAGAAATGGAACCTAGATGGCATTTGGTACCGGGGACACAGTACCTCAATCAAGTCTCTAGTTGCCTCTGAATTAACGATGGATACCGGAACCACGTTTCTCACCACCCAGGCTGACAAGACCTGAGTTATCCGCTTTGCAGCAGGATGACTGCTGTGATATTTCATCTTCCTCGCAAAGGACTGTTGGACAGTCAATTGCCTACTGGAAGTAGTACAAGTGGTCTTCCGACTTCCCCTCTGGGATGACGATCGACTCCCAGCAGCAACAACAGCAGCGCCAGCAGCAGTAGGCGTTACACTCAAGGATGCATCGGAGGAATCCCAGGCAGGAGAGGACTCGTCAGACTTGCCAGTGACATGGCCTGCAGGACTATTGGCTCTCCTGTCTAAGGAGGAAATTGACACTGAGGGAGTTGGTGGTGTGGTTTGCAGGAGATTGGTTACAAGAGGAAGGGATTTAGTGGTCAGTGGACTGCTTCCGCTGTCATCCAAAGTTTTTGAACTTGTCACTGACTTATGATTAATGCGCTGCAGGTGACGTATAAGGGAGGATGTTCTGAGGTGGTTAACGTCCTTACCCCTACTTATTACAGCTTGACAAAGGCAACACACGGCTTGACACCTGTTGTCCGCATTTGTGTACAGGATGCATACCTTCATGTCCAAATTTATCCATCTCATCAGTCGTACGTCAGATTTGCGGTACAGGACTGTCATTGCCAATTTCAGACGTTGCTGTTTGGTCTCTCCACGGCCCAGAGAATTTTCACCAAGGTAATGGTGGAAATGATGGTTTTCCTGCGCAAGCAAGGTGTCACAATTATCCCGTACTTGAGCGATCTCATAAAAGCGAGATCAAGAGAGCAGTTGCTGAACAGCGTATCACTTTCACTGAAAGTGTTACAGCAACACGGCTGGATTTTCAATATCCCAAAGTCGCAGTTGGTTCCTACGACTCGTCTGTCTTTCTTGGGCATGATTCTGGACACAGACCAGAAGAGGGTTTATCTCCCGATAGAAAAGGCCCAGGAACTCATGACTCTTGTCAGGAACCTATTGAAACCAAAACTTGTGTCAGTGCATCACTGCACTCGAGTCCTGGGAAAGATGGTGGCATCATACAAAGCCATTCCATTCGGCAGGTTCCATGCGAATACTTTCCAATGGGACCTACTGGACAAGTGGTCTGGGTCACATTTACAGATGCATTGGTTGATCACCCTGTCCCCCAGGGTCAGGGTATCACTCCTGTGGTGGCTGCAGAGTGCTCACCTTCTCGAGTGACGCAGATTCGGCATTCAGTACTGGATCCTGGTGACCACAGATGCAAGCCTCCAAGGTTGGGGAGCAGTCACACAGGGAAGAAATTTCCAAGGGCTTTGGTCAAGTCAAGAGACTTGTCTTCACATCAACATCCTGAAACTAGGGGCCATATACAATGCCCTACGTCAAGCGGAGACCTTACTTTACGACCAACCGGTTCTGATCCAGTCAGACAACGTCACCGCAGTGGCTCATGTAAACCGTCAAGGCGGCACAAGGAGCAGAGTGGCGATGGCACAAGCTACCTTTGCATTTTTCTCCCAAACGAAGGACACTAGAATGAAAATGTTAAAGCCTCCTGTTAGTGCTTCATCTACACGGTATAGCCCTGAATTTTCCAATGCGTAGCTCTTTGCAAAAGAGAGATATTGGCAAGGAAAAGCTGTCTTGTACCTTTGCATTTTTCTCCCAAACGAAGGACACTAGAAAGAAAATTTTAAAGCCTCCTGTTAGGCCATCATCTACACGGCATAGCCCTGAATTTTCCAATGCGTAGCTCTTTGCAAAAGAGAGATATTGGCAAGGAAAAGCTGTCTTGTACCTTTGCATTTTTCTCCCAAACGAAGGAAACTAGAATGAAAATTTTAAAGCCCCCTGTTAGTGCTTCATCTACACGGCATAGCCCTGAATTTTCCAATGTGCAGCTCTTTGCAAAAGAGAGATATTGGCAAGGAAAAGCTGTCTTTCAACTCTTCCACAACTGAAAAACAGATAGTGTTCCCAAGCCTTCCATCCTGTAATATCTTCAGTCTCTCGTCAATGAAGAAAACAATCCCTCCAGCAGACTCTTCAACCACGATACAAGATCACAGCCAAAAGGGCGAGAAGCAACTACACTTGCGTTTAACCAAAATGGCAGTGCACCAAAACATAAGCTGACACAATCATGGAGAATGAGCCAGCATATATGCTCTTCTATCTATATTTTGCAAACCTGCTCTTGTCCCCTCCAGCTGCTCCATGTAGATTTGACGCCTGGCAAGGTGCATAACCCACTGACAAGCAGGCACACTCCTGCATGAGTTTTCACTCTCACTAGCAGGATGATACACATTCATTTGCATGTGCTCCACCTCTGACACACCGCCCACCCAACCACCCAGTCACCAGAGCCACCCACAAGCCAACTGGCTCCGTGATTTAATTTGCACAGTGCAGTCATCCAGGCAGCATGTCCTTCTCAATGGAATAATCTCTGGTTCCATGGAATCTTCCGCATTGGAATGCTGCGGAACAAAAAGGATTTAAACATTCAGCTTGCTAGCATTCAATGTACCTGCGGCTTGGCTCTAGCATATGGGTCTTCATCCTGTGGCCCTCCAGCTGCTGTGAAACTACACATCCCAGCATGCCCTGCCACAGTTTTGCTATTAAGGTATGCTAAAACTGAGGCAGGGCATGCTGGTATATGTAGTTCCACAGCAGCTGGAGGGTCGCAGGTTGAAGACCCATATTCTAGCATGCCTGTTCTATGATGCATGTTCCGTGATGTCACAATCAGCTTGGAATGGGGTGTCTAGCATGCATTTGCTGACAGCCACTTGAGGGAGACACACATCAGGAGATGCAGCATATCGGAGGTCTTCGATGCCTTTCCAGCAAATGCACACCACCAGCTGCTGGTCTGGACACAAAACAATACCCACAATTGAAGGCTCAAAATGCCCAACTACAGGATTAATGTAAGTAGTGAATTTTGGAATGAATTTAGAAGTAGGAAATTAAGTTAGTTCACAAGTACATTCAAATTCCGATCTAAAGTCTAGGTAGGCCTCACGTCCTGGCAGCCCCCAGCATTTAAAAATGCCTTGATTAGAGGTAGGGAATTAAATGTAGATAAGAAGTAGACACAAAATAACACTCCACAGAGCAATTATCAGGTGTCTTTATCAATTGTTGCATTTAAAAAATCAAGCAATTAGGGAACACAATGTTGCGACAATGGAACCCTATTTGCAAAATAGTACTAAATAAGTTTGTCGATGTAAGACATTTGCAAAGGCGCAAACAAAACACGCTGGAAAATGCAACTGAATCTGTTTTTGGAGGTTAGAATAGATGCAGGATCAAGTAGCTCAATGGGTAGGGTGTTTGATTAGAATTCAACAGGTTATAGATTTGAATCCTGGGTATGATAGTTTGAGGTGTTATTTAATAAAGTATGTTTATATATTAGTCACACATGGCTTACTTGTACAAATGGCATGTCACCAGTTAGTGCTGACTGCTGATATGCCATTTGCACAAACACGCCATGTGTGACTGTATATGCATTTAAGGAGGGCACCCCGGCAATACCACAAACCATTGAGTGTCAAGTATACTAGATATATCTTCATATCTCATGTGCTTTCTCTGAGACCAATCTTGTTATGCCCCTTCCCCACAAGGCATGCGCCTTTTGTCCATATTGCAAAAATGGGGAGGGGAGGGGGGGGGGGCATATAATTCTCTGTCACAGGGCACCAAAAAGTCTAGTTATGGCTCTGGTATGCATTATGTAATCTGGCAGACCATATCTCCAACACTGGCTGGTTGGAATAGAAATCCGGTTATCTATGTGAGCAAATGACCATCAACGATTTACTCTCAAACACTAGAAAATGGACAAACATGGTCCCCTAAACAAATTGGTTAAATTTTGGGTTTAACCAATTTGTGTAATGACCATTTTTGACCACTTTTCTAGTGTTTGGGAGCAAATGGTTAATTGACATTTGCTACTATACATTACCAGATTTTCATTCCATCCATCCAGACTGGATAGATAGCCTGACAGATAATTGTGTAGTGTACGCCCAGGATAACTGTCAGTTGTGCTTTCTTTTATGACGGCACATAAATGGGTGGGCAGATCCAGAGCAAGCACTGCCCACTCATGCATAGTTGTCAACTGATGTGAAGTTCCAGGGGGCAATCTCAGTTATAAAGAAAAGTATCTGGAAATTGTCCCTAGTTTAAAAAAAAAATAAAAAAAAAATTGATCAACTCCATTTATTTAGTATGATATCCCAGCAGTCAGAACAACATACTTTATTAAATAACACATCTCAAACTACCATACCCAGGATTCAAACCTATAACCTGTTGAATTCTAATCAAACACCCTACCTATTGAGCTATTTGATCCTGCATAAAAATTGTGAACATTATATGAAGCTATTGGTACTTTGCAAAAAAAAAAGTATCAGCATTACAACGCAGCAGATCCATGCAGTTTGCAGCCACACACTACATGTATCTGCTCAGCAACAATGCTGATTATTTCTTCACAAAGTACAAGGTGAGCTCCAAACAGAATTCTCTAGCTTAGAATTATACCTTTCTATGCCAAACCTAAAAGTCGGGCCCCCCACCCTGGGATCCCCCAGAGGGAGGCCTGCACCGTCATGCGGCAGGCTTGTCCGTTTTGGAAGCAGGCTGATGGGCAGCCCAGGCTTGCTTCAGTCTGGGCTTGGCAGGTCTGGAAGCATGAGCTTGCTTTGGGTATGCCTGACCTTGGGTACGCTTTACCTGAGGGATGAAAGGGCCAAGGGAAAGTACTTTTAGCCTTCTGCGTGGTAGGAGTCATACGAGGTAGGCAAGCTGTTTTAGCAGTAGCCAGATCAGCTACAATCTTATTGAGGTCTTCTCCAAAGAGAGTGTCTCCCTTGAAAGGAAGCACCTCCAGGGTTTTCTTGGAATCCATATCCACCGACCAGGATCTCAACCAGCTGTATAAAGTATTACCTTGGAACTGGCTCTCCACTCCCCATTATCTGGTTATCATGGCTTCCTCCTCCAGTGTCCAGACTCGCTTGCTGAAGCTCGGCCACTTCTTCCTAGCAGCAGGCTACTGGATCACTGGGCAGCAGAGGTGCTTGGGAGCCGGAAGGGGGCGGAGCAATCAGGCAGGCAGTTGCAGTGCTGCCCAGCTATCTGTGGTGTGAGAAGAAGCAGGGGCACCCCACCGCTGGCAGTGCTGCAGCTAGCGGTGGTGGCAGCGGCGAGGCTGCTGGGCTGGGTCTTGAAAAAGGTGGAAAGGAGGGTGTTACGGCATGGAATGTACAAACTGCGAGACCCTGCTGGTAGCGCCTTTGTCTATTTAGTAGGAAGGGCACGTAACAGCCGGGGGGCAATGGAGGAAGCCCCTTTAGGGCTGGAGCCCCTTCAGGGCTGGAGCCCGGCGGCAACTGACTCCGTTGTCTCTGGCAGTTCTGCCCCTGGACTAGAGGAATGGTCAAGAACATGGCAACATTTAATGCCAAAAAATGCAAAATCATACACGTCTCAAAAATGCAAAGGCTAACTATAATATTAAGGGCATTATAATGGCAAGAGGAAAGCTATCTAAGTATTACTATTTCAGGTGAGCAATGTAACAAAGCAATAGGAAAGGCAAGTCAGATGCTTGTTTGCATAGGTTAAAGAACCAGTAGCAGAAAAAAGTAATACAGGTTGAGTATCCCATATGCAAATATTCCGAAATACGGAATATTCCGAAATACGGACTTTTTTGAGTGAGACTGAGATAGTGAAACCTTTGTTTTTTGATGGCTCAGTGTACACAAACTTTGTTTAATACTCAAAGTTATTAAAAATATTGTATTAAATGAACTTCAGACTGTGTGTATAAGGTGTATATGACACATGAATGAATTCTGTGAATGTACACACACTTTGTTTAATGCACAAAGTTATAAAAAATATTGGCTAAAATGACCTTCAGGCTGTGTGTATAAGGTGTATATGAAACATAAATGCATTTTGTGCTTAGATTTAGGTCCCATCACCATAATATCTCGTTATGGTATGCAATTATTCCAAAATACAGAAAAATCCGATATCCAAAATTCCTCTGGTCCCAAGCATTTTGGATAAGGGATACTCAACCTGTAATGCCACTGTATAGGTCCTTGGTACAGCCACATTTAGAATCCTGTGTTCAGTTCCAGAAGCCATATCTCCAGAAGGCTGTAAATACATTAGGGCAACTAAAATTGTGCATGGCCTACATCACAAAACTTACCTGGAAATACTAAAAGATTATGTGTATAGTTTGGAGAAGGGAAGAGGGAACATACAGTAATAGAAACATTTAAATATATAGGGAGGAATGTAATAGGGTGTGAGAATCAGAAAGTGAGAGATTTTGTGTTTTTTCCTGTTGTTTTTTTTTTTTTTTCATTGTTTGTTTTTTAAAGTGGCAATCCTTTACATGGCAAAACCAGGTTGATATTTGCCATGTAAAGGATTGCCACCGTGGGCATGTGTAGAAGGGGCACTGCTACTGTTGGCATTATGTGTGTAAGCTGCACTGATATGGTGGTTATGTGTATAAAGGGCACTGCGACTGTGGGTATTATTATTATTATTATTATTATTATTATTACATGCGGTGTAATGACAATAAGATAGTGCTACTGTGTGGCGTATTTTGATTTGGGGTGCTATTGTGTGGCCATGCCCCTTCCTTGTGATACCACACCTTCTTTTTTTAAGGAGCGCACTGTCCCTTTATTAAGTATTGGAGAGAGGGCCCAAATTAATAGTTTGCAGGGAGGCGCCAAACACCCTAGCACTGGCCCTTTGGTAGGGGACAGGATTTGCTTCTGCTTGTGCACATCTGTTATGATTGCCAGCCAACAGCACTGGTTTTGCCTATAACACTAACTATAAATATTTTGAATTGGTCCTGGACCACCAATCCAAGGCACCCCTGCAAGTGTCCTGAGGCACCCCAGGGTGCAGTTTGAGAACCACTGGTCTAGTGAGTACCCAGGATAATTATTGTAGCTGGTCTGCGGGTAACAGCTCTCAGATCCACTTCTAGAAAAAATGCAGCAATGTAATTTGAGTGACAAACTGCAGAGATGAACCCTTTCTGTGACTGCTGCACAGGGATCACACAAACTCTATTCATAGGGCTGACTTCACTTAGGGGAGATGTTCTCACCCCGCAAAGAAGTGCGAGTATATACCGCACTTACGGTACCATTGGATTTACAGATATTTTCTTGCAATACACTATGGGGGTCATTCTGAGTTGATTGCTCGCTAGCAGTTTTTAGCAGCCATGCAAACGCATTGTCGCTGCCCACTGGAGAGTGTATATTCACTTTGGAGAAGTGCGAACACTTGAGCAGCAGAGCGCCTGCAAAATCGTTTCAAAATAAGACCAGCACTGTAGTTACACTTCGTGTGCGTTGATTCTAACAACCGAGGGACGGCTTTTGATGTCACACACCCATCCAGCGAATGCCCAGCCACGTCTGCATTTCTTCTGCCACGCCTGCATTTTTCCAAGCACTCCCTGAAAACGGTCAGTTGACACCCAGAAACGCCCTCTTTCTGTCAATCTCCTTGTGGCCTGTTCTGTGATTGGAATAATCGCTAGAACTAGTGCAAAACCACAATGGACTTTGTACCCGTACGATGCGCATGCACATTACGGAGCATGCGCATGCACAGATTAGCCATTTTTTTTCAACTGATTGCTACGCAGCGAACAACGGCAGCAAGCGATCAACTCGGAATGACCCCCTATATACATAGAAACATGGATTTTTACTGCAGGAATTATGGTTAGTTTAGGGGTATCGGTTAGGGTCAACAGAGGTGTAGCTAGGGGTCCAAGCGCCCCTGGCAAAGTAAGGGACTGGCGCCCCCCCTTTCGATAAAGCATTGCAGTCCATTGGCGGTTACCATGTTGGAGCCACAGCAACTGACCCCCTCCCCCACACGCTGCCCTACATCATCGGCTGGGATTCACTGTTGGTGTGAAGCCACTGGGAACATTCTGGTAGCATTAGCAGCAGTCTGTGTCATAGATAGGGAAGGCAGAAGGTTAACTAGCTAATAGCAGTCTGTTGGCAGCAGAGGCTGGGCGGGGGGCTGAGAATGAGCCAACGCTGATCAGTGTCCAGTCTGCTCAGACAAAAATATTTTGTGATCAGGGCTGGTTCTAGACCAAAGGAGCCAATAGCAAAAATTTCCTTTGGCACCCCCCCCCCCCACACACACACACACATACACACACACACACACACACACACACACACACACACACACACACACACACACACACCAAAAAAGAACATATCCCAGTTTAACATAACGCTATGTGGTGCAAGGTGTGGAGCTGGTCACTTGTATCAGACCTCTGACATTTGCCTTTTCACCCATATTGCATACTTTTTCTTGCAGGTTGTGTCTTAATTCAAGAAGTGTTCTAAGTACTTCAGCTTAGTATCTTTACTGACCCCTCTTTACCCCACACTACATAACTGACCCCTCTATACCCTACACTACATCACTGACCTTTCTATAACCATCACTGCATTACTGACCCCTCTATACAGTACACTGACCTCTATATACCTGCTAGTACATCCCTGATGCCTATATTCCCTAAGCTAAATCCCTGATGCCTCTATTCCCTACGCTACATCCCTGACGCCTCTATTCCCTATGCTACATCCCTGACGCCTCTATACCCTACGCTACATCCCTGATGCCTCTATTCCCTACGCTACATTCCTGATGCCTCTATAACCTACGCTACATCCCTGACGCCTCTATACCCTACGCTACATCCCTGACGCCTCTATACAGTACAATGCATTACTGATCCCTCTAGACCATACATCCTCATTACATCAGAGAGATAGTGAAACACTGGAAAAAATAAGGATAAAGTGGACTACAGAAACTGATGCTCTAAACAAAGGAGAGAGAGAGAAAAGCACAAGGGAAAGTGGGCAATCGGAACACCATAGAGAGAGGAGAGATAGAAATGCCTGAAAAAGTAAAGGGGGTTGGGTATGGCATCCGGCGCTCGGGATTCCAGCAGTCACATGATACCTAATCCTAATCCTAACCCTCTGGGGGGGTGGCGGATAGGGCTAACCCTCAGGGGGTGGCAGCTAGGACTAACCCCCCCCCCCCTCCTAGTGCCTTCCCTAACACCCGCTCCCCCGGTCCTAACCCTCCCTCCAATACTCGCCTTCGGGATGTTGGCTGTCTGTGTGCCGGCACCAGTCTCCCAAGTGGTGTCAGGATTCCAACATCTGTCAAATGACCGCCGGTATACCGTCTGCCGGGATGGTAAATGTATCCTGAGGACAGGTAGTGAGTGTGGAGGGATAGGTGGTTCAGTAAAATGTAACAGCTCAAACTGCGATCATTCACTGATAAATTGATTTATAGCTCTCCCTTTTTAACCATTGCAGTCATAAAAGCAATGTTTTTTAAACTTTTAAATAAAGCTTGTTAGCATCCCCAGCACACTGTATATGCTGGGAGATGTAGTTCTCAATATGAAAACATTTAATTACTGTATGAACTCTAATTCCCCAACTGAAACCTCTCACAAACACACACTCCTAAATCTAGTACACACACACACACACACACACACACACACACACACACACACACACACACACATTTCCCCAGTACTGACAACTCTCATCACTTCCACACACTGACAACTCCCTCCTGCTCCTCTCCCCACTGACACTGACAGCTCCCTCACAGTCACACACATCCTCCACCCCCCCACCCCCCCCCACACACACACTGATAGCACACATGCACAAATCCCCCCTTCCTCGACACTAACTGTCACGGACTGCTTGGGCAGCAGGGGGCAGGCTCTGACTTGAAGTGCTGAAATTCAACAGCTCTCTCGAACTTGCAAGGCATGGCTGTGCAGCTGTCTCCAGCCATCTCCTTGCCCACTGTGTAATTTGTGGCGTTCTCTGATGTTCCCCGCTCTGCCTCTACAACCGGCACATAATGTACAGCAGTGGTGACTCCTGAGTATGGGCCTGGAGAACTCCGCCTACCGGGGGGTAGGGATTAATAATTTCAAAGGGGCAGAGCTAGGAGTGAAGCAGTGGACAGCAGTTGAGGGGCGTTTCAAACTGTAACAGGGTTGGGACAATTTCAGTATCCTTCCCTCACCGTCTAATTGGTCAGTCCCACGCTGATTGCCATAGCGCCCTTTTCGAGACTGCAGAACTCTATCCCTTAGCCACGGTTGGCACAGCTGGATGGTGCCCCTGGCAAGTGCCATCCAGGCCAAGGGGTAGATACGCCCCTGAGGGTCAGGGCCAGCAACAGAAATCTTGGGGCCCAGTACACTGATATCTCTGGGGCCCCCTCAACCCCCCCTTAACTTGGCAGAGGGATCTTTAAAAAAAAATGGAGCCTTTGACTCGGACCGTCAGTGAGGCCGGCAGGTGGTTTTCATACTGGGCTATCCAGCTCTTCGGTGACGGTGGCAGGGACATTCAGAAAAGGGCCAGCACAGCAACATGCATAATAATGGCAATACAGTATGGACCACAGGGACTGGACAAAGTGATGGGGTAAAAGGAGGGGGGAGGGTTTAGTTGGCCTGTTAATTGTTTTCCTGCTTAAATTGAGCAGTTGGTGGATACACTTTAAAAAGCAATATTGGCACTGTGGCCCCATTATTTCTGTTCTTAATACTTGGAGCCCTGAACAAGTGTCCCCTTTGTCCCCCCTGTCACCGGGCCTGTTCAGGCGTTACCTATGGAGAAGCTGCGACATGACATCCTAGGACACGATACTGCACCATGCATCACCATTATATTTCAGTGTGCCTTGTCAATATTTAAATCTTGTTCTGTGTGACGTGAGTTGTAAATGGTTGAAAATCTCTGTGCTACAGTATCGTCACCATGTAGTTATAACAACACCGCAAAACCACCAAAAGACGTGTTTTGGTAGAGGGACTGCTGGAGGGGCCCATTGGGGCCCCCAGTTTGCTACCCCACCCCAGTATACCTGTGCTGTAGCCAGTGGAAGGGGCACTATCTTCCCGGTGATCTCTTCGGGAAGATGGTGCCGCACATAGAAAGCAAAGACTCTGGCTGCACTCTCCTGCCCTCGCTCTAAGCAAGGTGATCGGGCCACAAAAGGACCCCTGTCGGACCCCTGCCGGACCCCGGCCTGTGGGCCACAAAAGGATGCATTGGGGGCGGCATGCGGCCCATGGGTTTGACACCCCTGCCCTAGAGTATCAAAATTTGTTTCACGCCACCCCTAGGCCAAAGTTTTTTTTATTGAGAAATTCAGAAAAAAATATAAAATTAAGTAAATTGTGTTTATAGCATGTCATCCTCAGGTTCAGTTATGTTGTGAGGGAATGGTTTTGCCAATTTAATAAAGTATAAATAATTTTAATTGGTCCTGGACCACCAAACTATGCTACTAGTGCAAGAACCCCAGTTTGGAAACTACTGCCATAAAATAAACCTTTTTTGTTTTTTTTAAACTACATGTAATACACCTTAGAGCTCAGTTCCTAAAAGGTTTTAAACCCTTGCATACAGTAAACTACACATATTTAAAAATCCTACACCGGGCACAAGTGCTCACGGGCCAATTTCATGGCAGTCTCGGATAGGAGGGCATTGTGGATTCACCAAGGGAATGCTGATGCTGACTCCAAGAAGAAAGGGAGTCTCTTCCCTATGAAGGTGAAGCCTTGTTTGGCGACGGCCTAGTTCATTTGATCTCGGCAGCTCCCGCAGGTAAGTCATCCTTCTTGCCCTATGTTCCCTCTCAACGGATGAAGACGCATCATTATCTGACGCAGTCATTTCGGCCCAATAGATATGCAAGAAGTTAAGATTCCCCTTTCTTTGCAGGTAGAGGAAGGAAAAGAGGGAAGAGGTCTGTAGCCTCTTCAAGATCGCAGGAGCAGAGATCGTCCTCTGCTTCTGCCAAATCCACTGCATGACGCTGGGGCTCTCTTGCAGGAGCCCGCACCAGTGGGGGGCACGTCTAAAACTCTTCAGTCAGTTCTGGATTCATTCGGACCTGGACTCGTGGGTTTTACAAATAGTGTCCCAAGGGTACAAACTGGGGTTTCAAGACGTTCCCCCTCACCGATTGTTCAAATCAGCCTTAGTCAGCAGGGAGAAGGTTTTTATTCAAGCCTCTTCGTGGTCCCGAAGCCGGACGGCTCAGTCAGACCAATCTTAAATCTGAAATCCCTTAATTTCTACCTAAAGAAATTCAATTTCAAGATGGAATCTCTCAGGGTAGTGATCTCCAGTCCGGGGGATAAAGGAGATTTCATGGTTTTGGTAGACATAAAGGATGCCTACTTATATGTTCCCATTTAGCCACTGCATCAAACTACCTGAGGTTTGCAATTCAGGATTGTCATTACCAATTTCAGACGTTGCCGTTTGGTCTGTCCACGGCTCCGAGGATTTTCACCAGGGTGATGGCGGAAATGATGGTTCTCCTTCGCAAGCAAGGAGTCACAATTATCCCGTACTTGGATGATCTCCTGATTAAGGCGAGATCCAGGGACCAGTTAGTGCAAAACATCTACTCTCCCTGACAGTTCTTCAACAACATGGTTGGCTCCTAAATTTGCCAAAATCGCAGTTGGTCCCAATGACGCGGTTGTTGTTTTTGGGAGTGATACTGGACACAGAAGAGGTTTTCTTCTAGTGGAAAGGCTCTGGAGATCCAGAGTCTGGTCAAACAAATTCTGAAACCAGCAAGAGTGTTAATCCATCAATGCATTCAGTTGCTGGGGAAGATGGTTGCGGCCTACGAGCCCATTCAGTTTGGCAGGTTCCATGCCAGAGTGTTCCAGTGAGACCTGTTGGACAAGTGGTCCGGATCCCTCCTACACATGCACCGGAGGATAATCCTGTCTTCCAAGACCAGAATCTCACTCCATTGGTGGCTGCACAGTTCTCACCACCTAGAGGGGCGATGGTTCGGGATCCAGGACGGGATCCTAGGGACCACGGATGCAACCCTCCGAGGCTGGAGAGCAGTCACACAGGGGGAAAACATCCAAGGAAGATGGTCAAGTCTTCCTTGGATGTTTTCATCTCCACATAAATGTTCTGGAGTTAAGGGCCATTTAATAACTGCAGACACAGTACGCACTGGGACGGGTGCCCATCATCCTCTACGGACTAAGAGAAAAGGATTTACCGGTAGGTATTAAAATCCTATTTTCTCTAACGTCCTAGAGAATGCTGTGGACTCCGTAAGGACCATGGGGATAGACGGGCTCCGCAGGAGACATGGGCACTTTAAGAAAGACTTTAGTTCTGGGTGTGCACTGGCTCCTCCCTCTATGCCCCTCCTCCAGAACTCAGTTTGATACTGTACCCAGTGGAGACTGGGTGCTTTTCAGGAGCTCTCCTGAGCTTTCTGACAGAAAGTATTTTGTTAGGTTTTTAATTTTCAGGGAGCACTGCTGGCAACAGACTCCCTCATCGAGGGACTGAGGGGAGAGAAGCAGCCCTACTCTCTGAGTTGCAAGGTCCTGCTTCTTAGGCTACTGGACACCATTAGCTCCAGTGGGATTGGTACGCAGGATCTCACCCTCGCCGTCCGTCCCAGAGCCGCGCCGCCGTCCCCCTCGCAGAGCCGGAAGATAGAAGCCGGGTGAGTATGAGAAGAAAAGAAGACTTCAGAGGCGGCAGAAGACTTCATGATCTTCACTGAGGTAACGCATAGCACTGCAGCTGTGCGCCTTTGCTCCCATACACCTCACATACTCCGGTCACTGTAAGGGTGCAGGGCGCAGGGGGGGCGCCCTGGGCAGCAATATAAACCTCTTTCGCAAAAATATAACATATATACAGCTGGGCACTTTATATATGTATAAGCCCCCACCAATTTTACAGTTTAAGCGGGACAGAAGCCCGCCTCCGAGGGGGCGGGGCTTCTCCCTCAGCACTCACCAGCGCCATTTTTTCTCCACAGCACAGCTGAGAGGAAGCTCCCCGGACTCTACCCTGCTTATACCACGTTAGACAAGAGGGTTGAAAAGAGGGGTGGGGGGGGCACATAATTCGCAAATTACATACAGCAGCACTACTGGGCAAACATTAAGTTACTGTTTTATTCCTGGGTTATATAGCGCTGGGGGGTGTGCTGGCATACTCTCTCTCTGTCTCTCCAAAGGGCCTTGTGGGGAAACTGTCTTCAGAAAAAGCATTCCCTGTGTGTGTAGTGTGTCGGTACACGTGTGTCGACATGTCTGAGGAAGAAGGCTATATTAGAGAGGAGCGGGAGCAAATGAATGTGGTGTCTCCGCCGACAGCTGATTGGATGGATATGTGGAATGTTTTAAATGCTAGTGTAAACTCATTGCACAAAAGATTAGACAAGGCAGAAGCTTTGGGACAGTCAGGGTTTCAACCCATGCCTGATCCTATGTTGCAGGGACTGTCAGGGTCTCATAAGCGCCCACTATCCCAGATTGTTGACACAGATACCGACACGGATTCTGACTCCAGTGTCGATTACGATGATGCAAAGTTACAGCCAAAATTGGCAAAATCCATTCGATTTATGATTATGGCAATAAAATATGTTTTGCACATCACAGAGGAACCCCCTGTCGCTGACAAGAGGGTACATATGTACAAGGGAAAGAAGCCTGAGGTAACCTTTCCCCCCTCACACGAGCTGAACGAGTTATGTGAAAAAGCTTGGGAGTCTCCAGATAAAAGACTGCAGATTTCCAAAAGGATTCTTATGGCGTATCCTTTCCCATCAACGGATAGGTTACGATGGGAATGCTCCCCTAGGGTGGACAAAGCATTAACACGCTTATCCAAGAAGGTAGCCCTCCCGTCCCAGGATACGGCTACCTTCAAAGAGTGTGCTGACCGCAAACAGGAGATTACCCTGAAGTCCATTTATACACATTCAGGTACCTTACTCAGACCGGCAATTGCGTCGGCCTGGGTGTGTAGTGCTGTAGCGGCATGGACAAATACCTTATCTGAGGGGATGGATAGCCTAGACAAGGATACTATTTTATTGACCCTGGGGCATATAAGAGATGCTGTCCTATATATGTGTGTATGCAAACTACAGGTGGTGCTGCAGGGCCCACACCCTTTTACTTGTCTTGTAGAGCAGCTCTGAAGCTGTTACAGTGCCCAGCTGCTGCAAGAAATCAGCTTGAATGCTTCAGGGGCTTGGGCATGGCCAACATGAGCCCCACACCGAAAGAGGGTGGGGGTGTTTAATGCAAACTTGGGGTTATACAAGCGCCGCAAAAGGCCGCCATGCCCTGCATGCCCCTTTTCTCTTTTCATATACAGATGAGGGTTCCAGCCAACTTTGGCCCACTGCTTGGATGACATCACCGTATGCAAATCCGTCTGCTGCAGACCTTCCCCCAGGAATGCTTGCAATAGTTGTTGCATATGGTTTAATGTCTGAGGGTGCTTCAGTATTAGGCAGCCTTCCGCCCTCCCATGTTCATCTGAAAAGATGTGGTCTCCCTGCAGTTGTTGTCCCCAGACGAGAGTTCCCTTGTGCTTCCTCAGTTAAATCTCCTTAACTTGACGGGGGTGTGCCCGAGCAGCCGCCCTCCCCAGCCCTATCCCAACACATACTTATCTTGCATATGAGATCTCTTGATCATGAAGATAGTTCTCACAGGTTGAGGTTCATCCTGGCCCCGCTCCCCGCTGGAGAGCGCTGATGGGGACAGCAGCGGGGCTTCAGCAGAAGGGTGAGTATGTGTGGCCAGAGACCTCCCTTCCCATGTGCAGGCCTGCAGAGTCTGCCACGCAGGATTGGGCATGTGGCACTCTCCCTCCCAGGGGCTCTTCCAGATGTAGCTCCTCAGCAGTATTTTTCCCGGGCTGCGCGGCGCTCTCCCCGACTGGCATCCGCCCTGGAACACTGCCTTCCTCAACGCAACATCAGCAGGGGGCCCTGGCCTCATCAACATCCCAGGTCTTTCTCATGTATGTATCATGTATGTGTGTGTGATATATGTATGAATCATATATGTTTGTGATATATATATATATATATGTATGTATCTATCTATCTATCTATCTATCGTATGTGTGTGTATATATATGTATCTATCATGTATGTATGTATGTATCTATCTTGTATGTATGTGTTCTATCTATCTATCTATCTATCTATCTATCTATCGTGTGTGTGATATATGTATGTATCTATCATGTATGTGTTATATGTATGTATCACACCTTCCTCTATACATATACATACATACATACATACATACATACATACACACACCTATATCTGTACGTACACTGACATACACACACCAACATCTATAGATAAACACGCTGACCCCTAAACGTACACCAACGTACCCACACCTGCATCTATACCTACACATGCTGACACGTGGACGTACACCGGCTTACCCACATGTGAATCTATACATACATGTGCTGACACCTGGACATACACTGATGTACCCACACCTAACATCTATACATATACATGCTAACACCTGGACGTATACAGACGTACCCACATTTGCATCCATGCATATATAGATGTAGGTGTGTGTACGTCAGTGTACGTCCAGGTGTCAACGCGTATATGTATAGATGCAGGTGTGGGTACGTCTGTGTATGTCCAGGTGTCAGAATGTGTATGTATAGATGCAGGTGTGGGAACGTCAGTGTAGGTTCAGGTGTCAGCGCGTGTATGTATAGATGCAGGTGCTTGTATGTCCAGATGTCAGTGCATGTATGTATAGATGCAAGTGTGGGTACGTCGGTGTATGTCCATTTGTCAGCGCGTGTATATATAGATGCAGGTGCTTGTATGTTGGTGTATGTCCAGGTGTCAGCATGTGTATGTATAGATGCAGGTGTGGGAATGTTGGTGTATGTCCAGGTGTCAGGGCGTGTATGTATGGATATTAGGTGTGGGTACATCAGTGTATGTCCAGGTGTTAGCGCATGTATGTATAGATGTATATATACACACACATACGATAGATAGATAGATAGATAGATAGATACATATTATAAGGGCACGGCCAGGTGTTAGCGCATGTATGTATAGATGCAGGATAATAATCACACAGCGTGCCCCCCACCAACCACAAACCTCCCCCACCCCCCTGTATGACATAAACACCGCTAATTCCACTTACACACAATAATTTCAGTTTGCGACCAGGAGCCGGCAATGTATGTGCACCCAAATGAAGCCACTGTACATGCCCTGCAGGCTGCTATGTACTGCAACAGGTGCAACAAATGTAAATGCCCTATCTTTAAAATGGGGCATATTTTACTAAATTAAAAAAACCTGTAACTTTCTGTAAAACCTTAACCCCAAAAGGCACTACACTAACATCGGGGTGTAGAGTTGGATCTTGATCCAAGGCACCAACAGGCTAAAGCTTTGACTGTTCCCAGGATGCCTTGCACCGCCTCCTCTACAACCCTGCCCAGTGGCGTAACTAGACCTTTGTGGGCCCCATAGCAAAATTCTGAATGGGCCCACCAGCACTCAACAAGAATGAGTGGCGTTTGGGGTCAGAAAAGTAGAGGGGAAGGGGTCTGACAGAGTAGGGGGCAGGACATGAATGAATAGAAATAGAATACTGAGAAACTGAGGTGTCCATTATATAAAGAAATACAGTATGTGTGTCTGTGTGTATATCACACACACACACACATATAAGGGAAATTCAAATGCCCTCAATTATTGCGCCCATTACACTCTGGTTTAGGTGCACAAAGCACCTAAACCTGAATAAAGTAATGGGCGCGATCATGAAAAGACACCGTTTGGTTGCCCAAATGGGTCTCTTTGCACACATTTCAGCTTGTTTCCCCTGGGGGTAGCGAGCTGAAATAAACATGTCGCACCCGTTGGCAGCAACATTAGAATAGCTGCTGACGGGCACGATTGAGGGAGGAAAGGGACATTTGAATCCAGCCCATAGATGCAATGTGAATATGTAATTTGTACCTTCCTATCTTAAAATGTATAAAGTAGTGTTTACACTAGAGGTCTTTCCGAACCCCCTAATCCTAACATTGTAATTTGCTTTAGGGCGCACCTCCAATTAGTCTAGTGTTTCGTATTTTCACATTAAATACTTTCTTGCATTGGTTGGTTAAAGATTAGATCGTATATTTTTCTAGATATAGCTGTGCATAGTCTACAAGGCTACATGCTTCTCCCCTAACTAGAGATGTGCAGCGGGCATTTTTCGTGTTTCATGTTTTGGTTTTGGTTTCGGATCCGCAGTTGTGTTTTGGATACGGATGCGTTTTGGCAAAACCACCCTTTCGGGTTTTGTATTCGGGTGATTTTTTTTTAAAACCTCAAACAGCTAAAATCATAGAATTTGGGGGTAATTTTGATCCTATAGTATTAAGCTCAATAACCATAATTTCTACTCCTTTCCAGTCTATTCTGAACACCTCACACCTCCCAATATTATTTTTAGTCCTAAAATTTGCACCAAGGTCCCTGGATGACTAAGCTAAGCGACCCAAGTGGGCAGCACAAACACCTGGCCCATCTAGGAGTGGCACTGCAGTGTCAGACAGGATGGCACTTAAAAAAATAGCCCCAAACAGCACATGATGCAAAGATAAATAAAAAAAGAGGCGCAAGATGAAATTGTAGTGTGTCTCTCCTGCTCAGTGTCAGTTCTCAGTAGTATCCTCATCAGTGCTCAGTATCACTGCTCATTGTCTTGTGCTGCAATGTGGTGCTCAGTATACTAGAGTACATTACTAATAGTCCAGTGCTGCATCTTGCTGCTCAGTGTCAGTTCTAGTATCCTCATCAGTGCTCAGTATCACTGCTCACTGTCTTGTGCTGCATTGTGGTGCTCAGTATACTACAGAACATTACTAATAGTCCAGTGCTGCATCTGGCTGCTCAGTGTCAGTTCTAGTAATCTCATCAGTGCTCCGTATCACTGCTCATTGTCTTGTGGTGCTCAGTATACTACAGTACATTACTAATACTCCAGTGTCTTGTGCCGCATATGGCTGCTGTAGGGTGCTGTGGTAGTGTCCTGTCACTGTGCATATGTCATCATTCCAGTCACAGTGATATCTGGTATCTATCTAGTGGTATCTAATTCCAGACATTACCACCGTCTAATTCCAGATATATTACTGGCATATAATTCCACACATTAAAAAATGGAGAACAAAAAGGTGGAGAGTAAAATAGGGAAAGATCAAGATCCACTTCCACCTAGTGCTGAAGCTGCTGCCACTAGTCAAGGCAGAGACAATTCAATGCCATCAACATTATGTAATGATTATACGATACATTATATATCATATCATTGTATGGTTGTAAAATACAACTTAAAAACTTTAATGAATAAATACATAAAGTAGCTTTTATGTAACCTTTTTAAACCTATTAGCATAGACCGAATCTCATCGTGTGTATAGGCCTTTAGTTCAACAACAGCATGGGACCAGTTAGTGTGTTTTGACTAGAGATGAGCGGGTTCGGTTTCTCTGAATCCGAACCCGCCAGAACTTCATGTTTTTTTTCACGGGTCCGAGCGACTCGGATCTTCCCGCCTTGCTCGGTTAACCCGAGCGCGCCCGAACGTCATCATGACGCTGTCGGATTCTCGCGAGGCTCGGATTCTATCGCGAGACTCGGATTCTATATAAGGAGCCGCGCGTCGCCGCCATTTTCACACGTGCATTGAGATTGATAGGGAGAGGACGTGGCTGGCGTCCTCTCCGTTTAGAATTAGAATAGATTAGAGAGACACTTAATTTACTAATTTTGGGGAGCATTAGGAGTACTCAGTAGTGTACAGTGCAGAGTTTTGCTGATAGTGACCAGTGACCACCACTTTTATTTATAATCCGTTCTCTGCCTGAAAAAAGCGATACACAGCACACAGTGACTCAGTCACATACCATATCTGTGTGCACTGCTCAGGCTCAGGCCAGTGTGCTGCATCATCTATTATCTATATATAATATTATATATATCTGTCTGACTGCTCAGCTCACACAGCTTATAATTGTGGGGGAGACTGGGGAGCACTACTGCAGTGCCAGTTATAGGTTATAGCAGGAGCCAGGAGTACATAATATAATCCGTTCTCTGCCTGAAAAAAGCGATACACAGCACACAGTGACTCAGTCACATACCATATCTGTGTGCACTGCTCAGGCTCAGGCCAGTGTGCTGCATCATCTATTATCTATATATAATATTATATATATCTGTCTGACTGCTCAGCTCACACAGCTTATAATTGTGGGGGAGACTGGGGAGCACTACTGCAGTGCCAGTTATAGGTTATAGCAGGAGCCAGGAGTACATAATATATTATATAGTGAGTGACCACCAGACACACAGTGCAGTTTATTTAATATATCCGTTCTCTGCCTGAAAAAAGCGATACACACAGTGACTCAGTCAGTCACATACCATATCTGTGTGCACTGCTCAGGCTCAGGCCAGTGTGCTGCATCATCTATATATATTATATATCTGTCTGACTGCTCAGCTCACACAGCTTATAATTGTGGGGGAGACTGGGGAGCACTACTGCAGTGCCAGTTATAGGTTATAGCAGGAGCCAGGAGTACATAATATTATATTAAAATTAAACAGTGCACACTTTTGCTGCAGGAGTGCCACTGCCAGTGTGACTAGTGACCAGTGACCTGACCACCAGTATATAATATTAGTAGTATACTATCTCTTTATCAACCAGTCTATATTAGCAGCAGACACAGTACAGTGCGGTAGTTCACGGCTGTGGCTACCTCTGTGTCGGCACTCGGCAGCCCGTCCATAATTGTATATACCACCTAACCGTGGTTTTTTTTTCTTTCTTTATACATACATACTAGTTACGAGTATACTATCTCTTTATCAACCAGTCTATATATTAGCAGCAGACACAGTACAGTGCGGTAGTTCACGGCTGTGGCTACCTCTGTGTCGGCACTCGGCAGCCCGTCCATAATTGTATATACCACCTAACCGTGGTTTTTTTTTCTTTCTTTATACATACATACTAGTTACGAGTATACTATCTCTTTATCAACCAGTCTATATATTAGCAGCAGACACAGTACAGTGCGGTAGTTCACGGCTGTGGCTACCTCTGTGTCGGCACTCGGCAGCCCGTCCATAATTGTATATACCACCTAACCGTGGTTTTTTTTTCTTTCTTTATACATACATACTAGTTACGAGTATACTATCTCTTTATCAACCAGTCTATATATTAGCAGCAGACACAGTACAGTGCGGTAGTTCACGGCTGTGGCTACCTCTGTGTCGGCACTCGGCAGCCCGTCCATAATTGTATACTAGTATCCAATCCATCCATCTCCATTGTTTACCTGAGGTGCCTTTTAGTTGTGCCTATTAAAATATGGAGAACAAAAATGTTGAGGTTCCAAAATTAGGGAAAGATCAAGATCCACTTCCACCTCGTGCTGAAGCTGCTGCCACTAGTCATGGCCGAGACGATGAAATGCCAGCAATGTCGTCTGCCAAGGCCGATGCCCAATGGCATAGTACAGAGCATGTCAAAACCAAAACACCAAATATCAGTAAAAAAAGGACTCCAAAACCTAAAATAAAATTGTCGGAGGAGAAGCGTAAACTTGCCAATATGCCATTTACCACACGGAGTGGCAAGGAACGGCTGAGGCCCTGGCCTATGTTCATGGCTAGTGGTTCAGCTTCACATGAGGATGGAGGCACTCAGCCTCTCGCTAGAAAACTGAAAAGACTCAAGCTGGCAAAAGCACCGCAAAGAACTGTGCGTTCTTTGAAATCCCAAATCCACAAGGAGAGTCCAATTGTGTCGGTTGCGATGCCTGACCTTCCCAACACTGGACGTGAAGAGCATGCGCCTTCCACCATTTGCACGCCCCCTGCAAGTGCTGGAAGGAGCACCCGCAGTCCAGTTCCTGATAGTCAGATTGAAGATGTCAGTGTTGAAGTACACCAGGATGAGGAGGATATGGGTGTTGCTGGCGCTGGGGAGGAAATTGACCAGGAGGATTCTGATGGTGAGGTGGTTTGTTTAAGTCAGGCACCCGGGGAGACACCTGTTGTCCGTGGGAGGAATATGGCCGTTGACATGCCAGGTGAAAATACCAAAAAAATCAGCTCTTCGGTGTGGAGGTATTTCACCAGAAATGCGGACAACAGGTGTCAAGCCGTGTGTTCCCTTTGTCAAGCTGTAATAAGTAGGGGTAAGGACGTTAACCACCTCGGAACATCCTCCCTTATACGTCACCTGCAGCGCATTCATAATAAGTCAGTGACAAGTTCAAAAACTTTGGGTGACAGCGGAAGCAGTCCACTGACCAGTAAATCCCTTCCTCTTGTAACCAAGCTCACGCAAACCACCCCACCAACTCCCTCAGTGTCAATTTCCTCCTTCCCCAGGAATGCCAATAGTCCTGCAGGCCATGTCACTGGCAATTCTGACGAGTCCTCTCCTGCCTGGGATTCCTCCGATGCATCCTTGCGTGTAACGCCTACTGCTGCTGGTGCTGCTGTTGTTGCCGCTGGGAGTCGATGGTCATCCCAGAGGGGAAGTCGTAAGCCCACTTGTACTACTTCCAGTAAGCAATTGACTGTTCAACAGTCCTTTGCGAGGAAGATGAAATATCACAGCAGTCATCCTACTGCAAAGCGGATAACTGAGTCCTTGACAACTATGTTGGTGTTAGACGTGCGTCCGGTATCCGCCGTTAGTTCACAGGGAACTAGACAATTTATTGAGGCAGTGTGCCCCCGTTACCAAATACCATCTAGGTTCCACTTCTCTAGGCAGGCGATACCGAGAATGTACACGGACGTCAGAAAAAGACTCACCAGTGTCCTAAAAAATGCAGTTGTACCCAATGTCCACTTAACCACGGACATGTGGACAAGTGGAGCAGGGCAGGGTCAGGACTATATGACTGTGACAGCCCACTGGGTAGATGTATGGACTCCCGCCGCAAGAACAGCAGCGGCGGCACCAGTAGCAGCATCTCGCAAACGCCAACTCTTTCCTAGGCAGGCTACGCTTTGTATCACCGCTTTCCAGAATACGCACACAGCTGAAAACCTCTTACGGCAACTGAGGAAGATCATCGCGGAATGGCTTACCCCAATTGGACTCTCCTGTGGATTTGTGGCATCGGACAACGCCAGCAATATTGTGTGTGCATTAAATATGGGCAAATTCCAGCACGTCCCATGTTTTGCACATACCTTGAATTTGGTGGTGCAGAATTTTTTAAAAAACGACAGGGGCGTGCAAGAGATGCTGTCGGTGGCCAGAAAAATTGCGGGACACTTTCGGCGTACAGGCACCACGTACAGAAGACTGGAGCACCACCAAAAACTACTGAACCTGCCCTGCCATCATCTGAAGCAAGAAGTGGTAACGAGGTGGAATTCAACCCTCTATATGCTTCAGAGGTTGGAGGAGCAGCAAAAGGCCATTCAAGCCTATACAATTGAGCACGATATAGTAGGTGGAATGCACCTGTCTCAAGTGCAGTGGAGAATGATTTCAACGTTGTGCAAGGTTCTGATGCCCTTTGAACTTGCCACACGTGAAGTCAGTTCAGACACTGCCAGCCTGAGTCAGGTCATTCCCCTCATCAGGCTTTTGCAGAAGAAGCTGGAGGCATTGAAGGAGGAGCTAAAAGGGAGCGATTCCGCTAGGCATGTGGGACTTGTGGATGCAGCCCTTAATTCGCTTAACAAGGATTCACGGGTGGTCAATCTGTTGAAATCAGAGCACTACATTTTGGCCACCGTGCTCGATCCTAGATTTAAAGCCTACCTTGGATCTCTCTTTCCGGCAGACACAGGTCTGCTGGGGTTGAAAGACCTGCTGGTGACAAAATTGTCAAGTCAAGCGGAACGCGACCTGTCAACATCTCCTCCTTCACATTCTCCCGCAACTGGGGGTGCGAGGAAAACGCTCAGAATTCCGAGCCCACCCGCTGGCGGTGATGCAGGGCAGTCTGGAGCGACTGCTGATGCTGACATCTGGTCCGGACTGAAGGACCTGACAACGATTACGGACATGTCGTCTACTGTCACTGCATATGATTCTCTCAACATTGATAGAATGGTGGAGGATTATATGAGTGACCGCATCCAAGTAGGCACGTCACACAGTCCGTACTTATACTGGCAGGAAAAAGAGGCAATTTGGAGGCCCTTGCACAAACTGGCTTTATTCTACCTAAGTTGCCCTCCCACAAGTGTGTACTCCGAAAGAGTGTTTAGTGCCGCCGCTCACCTTGTCAGCAATCGGCGTACGAGGTTACATCCAGAAAATGTGGAGAAGATGATGTTCATTAAAATGAATTATAATCAATTCCTCCGCGGAGACATTGACCAGCAGCAATTGCCTCCACAAAGTACACAGGGAGCTGAGATGGTGGATTCCAGTGGGGACGAATTGATAATCTGTGAGGAGGGGGATGTACACGGTGATATATCGGAGGGTGAAGATGAGGTGGACATCTTGCCTCTGTAGAGCCAGTTTGTGCAAGGAGAGATTAATTGCTTCTTTTTTGGGGGGGGTCCAAACCAACCCGTCATATCAGTCACAGTCGTGTGGCAGACCCTGTCACTGAAATGATGGGTTGGTTAAAGTGTGCATGTCCTGTTTTGTTTATACAACATAAGGGTGGGTGGGAGGGCCCAAGGACAATTCCATCTTGCACCTCTTTTTTCTTTTCTTTTTCTTTGCATCATGTGCTGATTGGGGAGAGTTTTTTGGAAGGGACATCCTGCGTGACACTGCAGTGCCACTCCTAGATGGGCCCGGTGTTTGTGTCGGCCACTAGGGTCGCTAATCTTACTCACACAGTCAGCTACCTCATTGCGCCTCTTTTTTTCTTTGCGTCATGTGCTGTTTGGGGAGGGTTTTTTGGAAGGGACATCCTGCGTGACACTGCAGTGCCACTCCTAGATGGGCCCGGTGTTTGTGTCGGCCACTAGGGTCGCTAATCTTACTCACACAGCTACCTCATTGCGCCTCTTTTTTTCTTTGCGTCATGTGCTGTTTGGGGAGGGTTGTTTGGAAGGGACATCCTGCGTGACACTGCAGTGCCACTCCTAGATGGGCCCGGTGTTTGTGTCGGCCACTAGGGTCGCTAATCTTACTCACACAGCTACCTCATTGCGCCTCTTTTTTTCTTTGCGTCATGTGCTGTTTGGGGAGGGTTTTTTGGAAGGGCCATCCTGCGTGACACTGCAGTGCCACTCCTAGATGGGCCCGGTGTTTGTGTCGGCCACTAGGGTCGCTAATCTTACTCACACAGCTACCTCATTGCGCCTCTTTTTTTCTTTGCGTCATGTGCTGTTTGGGGAGGGTTTTTTGGAAGGGACATCCTGCGTGACACTGCAGTGCCACTCCTAGATGGGCCCGGTGTTTGTGTCGGCCACTAGGGTCGCTTATCTTACTCACACAGCGACCTCGGTGCAAATTTTAGGACTAAAAATAATATTGTGAGGTGTGAGGTATTCAGAATAGACTGAAAATGAGTGTAAATTATGGTTTTTGAGGTTAATAATACTTTGGGATCAAAATGACCCCCAAATTCTATGATTTAAGCTGTTTTTTAGTGTTTTTGGAAAAAAACACCCGAATCCAAAACACACCCGAATCCGACAAAAAAAATTCGGTGAGGTTTTGCCAAAACGCGTTCGAACCCAAAACTCGGCTGCGGAACCGAACCCAAAACCAAAACACAAAACCCGAAAAATTTCAGGCGCTCATCTCTAGTTTTAACCACTGCACAGCACCTGGTGTTATATAGTAAGCACCACTATGGCATAGTATACAGCATTATGGGCCTGATATGAGTGTGACCAGCGGTGATGTGGAATGCAGTAGGAGGTGCTGTTTAGCAAGCACCACTTCTATATTCACCATGCAGTATATTGTGTGAATATAGAAGTGTTGGCTGTGTTATGTATTAGAGTAATTATTGCAGCTCCCAGCTAAAATTGCAACAATGTAATTTAGTGACAAGCTGCAGAGATTAACCCTTTCTGTGGCTGCTGCACAACCTCTATTCATATCGCTGAATTCAATTAGGGAGATGTTCTCACCCCGCGAGCAAGCGCAGGTATATGCCACACTTAAATGTATGGGTATGGTCTCCATAAAATGAGCGTAGCCTTGCAGGCAAAGACTACCTTACACCCTAGTTCTTGACCCTGCACCAACAGACCTCGGCCACCACAGGGAAAAAAGTACAGTAATTTCCACCATGTTAAGCCCCACACATTAATGCCCTTTGGGACATATTATGTCACACACCACAATATCTGTGATACACTATGCCCTACAGTAAAGCTTCTAATTACTTTTACAAAAACTGCTCAACGCCAAGAGTTTCACGTGCTGGGTGTCATGCTCATTGCCAGGGGTTTCACTCTCTGGGTGTCATGCTCATTGCCAGGGGGAACGCAGTAGGAGGTGTTATATAGTAAGCACCACTATGGCATAGTATATAGCATTATATATATTGTGAGCACTGGTGATGTTGAGTGCAGTAGAGCTGCTGCTGGGTAATTACAATTTACTACAACCACCAATATATTCTGCTGCACTATATATATGCAAAGCTAATTCTGCTGGGTAATTACAATTGACTACAACCACCAATATATTCTGCTGCACTATATCTATATTTGCAAAGCTAATTCTGCTGGGTAATTACAATTGACTACAACCACCAATATATTCTGCTGCACTATATCTATATATGCAAAGCTAATTCTGCTGAGTAATTACAATTGACTACAACCACCAATATATTCTGCTGCACTATATCTATATATGCAAAGCTAATTCTGCTGGGTAATGTAAATTGAAACATTATTGCATAGTATGTGATTTTTAAGTACTTTTTTAAAGTTTTGAATGATAAAGACCCAGTTTAATCTTTGTGGAATGCCTGGTTGTTGTTTTTAAGGTAATTTATTGCCTGGCATTTGAGGGGGTGGGGTGTGGTTACAGATTTCAATTATTGGTTTCACTTGTAATAGTCTTCTACTTAAGTCCAATGGTGTAGGCTGTGCAAAGCCGTTTGGCTGTGCATTTATTGATCTAAGCATGCATTTTTATCAAAGCGTGATAAAATTGACACATAACAGCAGTGTTCAATCAGCATTAATTTATCTTCAGCTGATATCGATTGTGAATTGACGTTTCTTCTCTTCTTGTCACCTCCAGGTAATTACAATTGACTACAACCACCAATATATTCTGCTGCACTATATCTATATATGCAAAGCTAATTCTGCTGGGTAATGCAAATTGAAACATTATTGCATAGTATGTGATTTTGAAGTACTTTTTTAAAGTTTTGAATGATATAGACCCAGTTTAATCTTTGTGGAATGCCTGGTTGTTGTTTTTAAGGTAATTTATTGCCTGGCATTTGAGGGGGTGGGGTGTGGTTACAGATTTCAATTATTGGTTTCACTTGTAATAGTCTTCTACTTAAGTCCAATGGTGTAGGCTGTGCAAAGCCATTTGGCTGTGTATTTATTGATCTAAGCGTGCATTTTTATCAAAGCGTGATAAAATTGACACATAACAGCAGTGTTCAATCAGCGTTCAATCGAAGTGAAAAAGAAGGAAAACAGAAGCACACCAATCTAACAAAACAAAGAAAACTGAAGAACTAATAACAAATGTGAGTCACTTACTCCTCAGATCACTCACCTCCTGATTGTTGCATCTGATTACATAGCACAGAACTACCTTACTTGGACATTTCATAAACCATCCATTTCACCTACAAATGCCTGTATCTGTATTATTGTAATTTTGTTTTTTAAGCACAGCTGCACCAATGCAATTTTACCTGCAAACACTTAAAACATCTAACATAATTACCATTGCTTCTTAAACCTCTCACAATCCTTTCATTTCTTACACTCCAAATACATTTCTGCACCCACTTTATCTACGCTTTTGACTCATTTCATACTAAATCTACACCCCTTGAGCCTACACTGCTTTTCTCACCTGCATTTCTGCAATTCTTCTGCTCGGATTGCCTTACAGTCTCCTCTCCTACTTCCACTACTTCAACCTATTTACCTACTTAACACTATGTCAAGGTTTTCTTATACTCCCCACATCACTCAGTGTCTACCTAATAATGTATCTTTATCCTTCCCCACTAGTCTCCTCCACCTCCTCCTCTCTCCCCTCCTCTGTCTCCCCTCCATCCCTCTGTTTCCTTCCCCCACCTTTCCTGTTACCCCACTTTCATTCACCTCTGCCCCATGGTCCTGCTACCCCACAACTCAGCCCTGCTCCCTCTCTCCCTTCCCTGTCACCTCCCCACACCCCCATCCACATCACACTGACCTCCCTCCCTGCCCACCTCCTGCAGTTTCCCCTCCTAGCTCAGGCACCCGTACCATCACTACTCTCTCATCATCCCTGCCCTCAAAGTTAATCCCACCTCATCGCTACAGCAACCCTGAAAATCTAATTCACATCTCTCCCACAAACTCATACCCCCTATCCTGTGCCCTCTGGAATGCCAGATCTGTTTGTAACAAACTGGTCCCCACTCATGACCTTTTCATTTCCAACTCCCTACACCTACTAGCCATTACTGAAACTTGGATTACGCCCTCTGACACTACTTCTGCTGCTGCTCTCTCTGCTGGGGGCCTTACATTCACACACACACCCCGACCTGGGGGTCGCCATGGGGGTGGTGTTGGGGTCCTTTTACCTTCTAGTTACTCCTACCAACTCATACCACCAGAACCATCCCTTATATTCTCTACATTTGAGGACCACGCCATATGCCTCTTCCAACCAGTCCATCTTAGAGTAGCTGTCATTTACCGCCCCCCTGGTACTGCTTCCAAATTCATCGACAACTTTGCTTCCTGGCTTCCTCACTTCTGACATTCCCACCATTATCCTAGGCGATTTCAACATCCCTATTGACATCCCCACACAATCCCCTGCCTCTAAACTCCTTAACCTCACCTCTTCACTTGGTCTCTCCCAGTGGACCTCCTCACCCTCCCATGTGAATGGGAGCTCACTGGATCTGGTCTTCACTCACCGCTGTGATATTTCTGATTTTTCCAACTCCCCATTTCCCCTCTCTGACCACCACCTGCTCTCCTTCAACCTATCTCTCTCGACTTCCCCATCTCTACCTCCTAAGGCTACCATCACTAAGCGTAACATTGAAGCTATTGACACCACATTCCTTTCCTCCCTGTTTGACTCACTTCTCTCTCCTATTCTCTCTCTCTCATGCCCTGAGCAAGCCACTTCCACATACAATGCTTCCCTTACTTCTGCTCTTGACTCTGTTGCTCCACCAACCACTATTCACCCTTGCAAATTAACACCTCAACCCTGGCACACCAAATGCACCAGATATCTGCAAAAATGCTCATGTACTGCTGAGTGACACTGGAGGAAATCACGCTCTAAGGCAGACTTCCTCCATTTCAAACTTATGCTCTCATCCTTCAGTGCTGCCCTTTCTCTTGCTAAACAGTCATACTTCAAGAACCTCATCTCCTCCCAGTCTTCCAACCCCCGGCGCCTCTTTGCCACTCTCAACTCACTCCTCTGCCCACCTCCACCTCGTCTCCCTTCCTCACTCTCTGCTCTTGACTTTGCCACTTACTTCACATCCAAAATTGACTCCATACGTCAGGACATCACATCACACCAGACTATCAGTAACCAGCCTTCTCCCATCCCTTACCAACCCTCCCCATCCCTCGTACCAACTCTGTCATCTTTCTCCCATGCATCTGGAGAGGAAGTCATGGCCCTCATTCGTTCCTGTCCCCTCACCACCTCCCCACTTGACCCTATCCCCTCCCGCCTCCTTTGCCACCTCTCTTCTTCTGCTTGTTCCCATCTTTCCCACCTTCTCAATCTCTCCCTCTCATCAGGCACTGTCCCCTCTGCCTTCAAGCACGCTCTCATCTCTCCTATTCTTAAAAAACCTACCCTTGATCCAAACACTCTCTCCAACTACCGACCCATCTCTCTCCTCCCTTTTGCCTCCAAACTCCTTGAGCGTATTGTCTACAACCGCCTTACTTCCTTTCTTTCCTCACACTCACTGCTTGACCCATTCCAGTCTGGCTTCCGTCCTCTCCACTCCACTGAAACTGCCCTTACAAAAGTATGCAATGACCTCCATGCTGCTAAATCTAAGAGACACTACTCTCTACTTATTCTACTTGATCTCTCTGCTGCTTTTGACACTGTGGACCATCCTCTCCTACTGCAAATCCTTCACTCCATTGGTCTGCGTAACACTGCCCTCTCTTGGTTGTCGTCCTACCTTTCTGACCGTTCATTCTCTGTCTCCTCTCATGACTCCACCTCCCCCTCACTTCCACTAACTGTAGGGGTACCCCAAGGTTCTGTCCTTGGTCCTCTTCTCTTCTCTCTCTATACGTCCTCACTAGGTAAGCTCATTAGTTCTTTTGGTTTCCAATATCATCTCTATGCTGATGACACTCAAATCTATCTTTCCTCTCCAGACCTCTCCCCTACTCTCCTCACTCGTATCTCCAACTGTCTCTCTGCTATCTCTTCCTGGATGTCCCAGCGCTTTCTTAAACTTAACATGTCTAAGACCGAGCTGATCATCTTCCCTCCCTCCCGCATAATCTCACCTCCTACAATCGCACTACTATCTCCTCTACCCCCAAGCGCGCTGTCTTGGAGTAATCCTTGACTCCTCCCTCTCCTTCAAACCACACATTCAGCACCTCTCACAAACCTGCCGTTTTCATCTAAAAAATATTTCCAGGATCAGACCCTTTCTGACCCAGGATGCTACTAAGACTCTTATCCACTCACTGGTCATCTCCAGACTGGACTGCTGTAATCTCTTCCTGACTGGCATTCCTGACAAATACCTCTCTCCACTCCAATCTATCCTCAATGCTGCTGCCCGGCTCATTTTCCTCACCAAACGCACTACGTCCACCTCTCCTCTCTTACTAGTCCTTCACTGGCTCCCCTTCCCTTTCAGAATCCATTTCAAGCTTCTCACACTTGCTTACAAAGCCCTCACCCACTCCTCTCCCATCTACATCTCTGATCTTATCTCGCTTTACACTCCCACCCGTCCTCTTCGCTCTGCTAATGCACACCGACTCTCCTGCCTACGGATTACTTCCTCCCACTCCTACCTCCAAGATTTTTCACGTGCTGCACCACTTCTCTGGAATTCCCTACCTCTCCCCCTCAGACTCTCCACCTCTCTACAAAGCTTCAAACGGGCTCTCAAGACCCACTTCTTCACCAAACCCAGCCAAATCTCATCCTAAACCTCTGTTCCATGCTCTCTATGTACCCCATCTGTCTCACCCCTGTCTGTCTACCCCTCCCTTTTAGAATGTAAGCTCTCACGAGCAGGGCCCTCTTCCCTCATGTGCTTACTCTTTTCTTACTTTAATAATCTTCAGCTGCACCAAATCCAGCAGTCTTCTGCCACCTGATACTTATTCCAGTGTCATCTGCTGATGTAGCTATGTTTATTTACCCTGTACTTGTCCTATATTGTCGTCAACTGTAAGTTGCTGTTTTCCTGTTTGATTATTTGTTTATGTACTCTGTAATTGGGCACTGCGGAACCCTTGTGGCGCCATATAAATAAAGGATAATAATAATAATAAATAATATAATATATAGCAGTACGGTACAGTAGGCCACTGCTCTACCTACCTCTGTGTCGTCAAGTATACTATCCATCCATACCTGTGGTGCATTTTAGAAAAAAACATGTCTCGGCAGAGCAATCTATAAATCCATCATTTTTCAGACAGCAACAGTGGGTATTGTAATAGTCACCCAATCCATCACTTTTATAGGGTTACATGCACCCACATGCTACAGCCTGTCTCAATAATTTTACTGTCACGCTGTGTGTGTTTGTGTTTTTATTTGGGTATTTTTTGTTGTTGTAGAACTACAGGTACCAGCAAGCCCGTTATTTCCCCGCCTGCTGGTACTTGAGGTTCTCCAAGTACCAGCAAGCGGGGGAGGCTTGCTGGGCCTTGTAGTTCCACAACGAAAAAACAATATTCTTTTTTTACACACATGGCTATCAGCCCGGCACCCACCACCCAGGGGTGCTGGGGACAGCCTCGGGCTTCACCCCTGGCCCTTGGGTGCCTCGAGGGGAGGAACCTCTTGATTTAAGGGGTCCCCACTCCTCCAGGGAACCCCGGCCAGGGGTGACTAGTTGGAGGGGTAATGCCAGGGCCGCAGGGACCTACATAAAAGTATCCCCCGGCTGTGGCATTATCTCTCTGGCTAGTGGAGCCCGGTGCTGGTTTTAAAAATATGGGGGACCCCTACATCTATTGTCCCACGTATTTTTGGAACCTGGACCGGTCTAAGAGCCCGGTGCTAGTTGTCTAAATACGGGGAACCCCTGTCCAATTTTTCCCCCAGTATTTAAATAACCAGGACCGGCTCAAAGAGCCCGAGGCTGGTTATACTAAGGAGGGGGGACCTCACGCATTTTTTTTTAACCCATTCAGACCCTTCTCCTTTAAGTTAATGGAAGCCCTGGACAACAAAATTGCATTCATGTCCTCCTCCCTCACCCTTCCCAGTCCCAAACACTCATTTTTTTTTCTTTAAAAATTTATAATATATAACGAGAACAATGAGCAAGCAGGCAGCGGGCATTGGCGGCATCGGACTGAGATAGAAATTAGTGGTGGAGGGCTGGGTCAGTTGATTGTGGGCGAGTTTGTAAGCCATTGGCGGTGGCAGCGGGTATCGGCTCAGAGGCAGTAGCGGGCATTGGCTAAGGGTCATCGGCAGGATTCGGCGGACATTATGGCTGTAGTGCCTCACTAGCCACTGACCTCACCGCACGCCACTGTGGGACAGATGTAACATGCAGAGAGAGGTAGATTTGGGAGGGGGAATGTCCTAGCATAACTGTTAATTGCAGTGTAATACTGTAATTCAGCTGTGCAGCATTTGTGGCTAAATGTCAAAGAAGCCAGTATTTACCCTGCATGCAAAACAATAAATGTATTTGAACATACCTCCCAACTATCCCAATTTTTGCAGGACAGTCACTTTTTTGGGGAATGTCCAGCTAACCCAAACAACCCCCCCCCCCCCTTCCCATGGGGAATGGGGGGGGGGGGTGGAAGGCTCCCTGTAGCTTGTTGCTCTGCAAATATGCACATTGTGGGTAATTCAGACCTGATTGCTAGGGTGTGTTTTTTGCATCCCTGTAATCAGGTAGTTGCCGCCTACAGCGGAAGAGAAAATTTGCTGTGCAGGTGTGTGATCACATGTGCACAAGAGCTGCACAGCTCAGCACTTACTCAGCCATTGAGGTGACGTCACAAATCCTCCCACAAAATGCCGGGTCCCTCCAGTGTTTTTCCGGACACTCCCTAGAAACATTCAGTTGCCACCCACACAAACACCCTCTTCTTGTCAATCTTCTTGTGATCTCCGGACCGTCGCACTTACGCATTGTGGCGCATACGCATGTGCAGTGCAGACCAGATTGCCCGCTGGGTGAAAATAAATTGAAGCGATCTGGTCTGAATAAGCCTCAATGTCTATTCACGGGAGACAGAGGGGCTGGGGCATGGCCAGCAGCTCACAGAGCACCTATAATGACAAAAATGGGAGACATGGCTCATGATCGCGATATACCTGCGAAGGTACGCCCTCTACTGATTGACAGGCAGAGGCATTCGCATTTTCTGCGGGGCACCCGGAGAAAATGTAGGCACACGCACAGGATGGACCCTGCGTATATGCCCCCATCCTCTTCATAGTTTTTGCGGTTGGAACGCGTATTACGATCCAAACTGAATTAGGCCCTATGTCTTATATACACGAGCAGTGTGAAAACATCAATCGATGGGGGTAATTCCAAGATGATCGCAGCAGGAATTTTGTTAGCAGTTGGGCAAAACCATGTGTACTGCAGGGGAGGCAGATATAACGTGCAGAAAGAGTTAGATTTGGGTGAGTTATTTTGTTTCTGTGCAGGGTAAATACTGACTGCTTTATTTTTACACTGCAAATTAGATTGCAGATTGAACACACCACACCCAAATCTAACTCTCTCTGCACATGTTAAATCTGCCTTCCCTGCAGTGCACATAGGTGGTCATTCCGAGTTGTTCGCTCTGTAATTTTCTTCGCATCGCAGCGATTTTCCGCTTAATGCGCATGCGCAATGTTCACACTGCGACTGCGCCAAGTAAATTTGCTATGCAGTTAGGAATATTACTCACGGTTTTTTCATCGTTCTGGTGATCGTAATGTGATTGACAGGAAGTGGGTGTTTCTGGGCGGAAACAGGCCGCTTTATGGGCGTGTGGGAAAAAATGCTACCGTTTCTGGGAAAAACGCGGGAGTGGCTGGAGAAACGGAGGAGTGTCTGGGCGAATGCTGGGTGTGTTTGTGACGTCAAACCAGGAACGACAAGCACTGAACTGATCGCACTGGCAGAGTAAGTCTCGAGCTACTCAGAAACTGCACAGAGATGTCTTATCGCAATATTGCAAATCTTTCGTTCGCAATTTTAAGATGCTAAGATTCACTCCCAGTAGGCGGCAGCTTAGCGTGTGCAATGCTGCTAAAAGCAGCTTGCGAGCGAACAACTCGGAATGAGGGCCATGGGGGGTAATTCTGAGTTGATCGCAGCAGGATTTTTGTTAGCAGTTGGGCAAAACCATGTGCACTGCATTTACGAACAGATGATTTTTTTATATACATTTTAAAATGTTAGTAAATGTGTGTGTGTTTTTCAACCTGTAAGCCCAACATCGATTAAGATCGATCTTAAATAGACCCCTGGGTTTTAAGGATAACCATGGTTGAGTCCAATGGTTAATTCACATTGACCGAAGTTCTAATTAAGTCACCTGTGCTCAAGCATGATATCCTTAAAATCTGGATTGCAATGACAGCATTTTGGAACTATGCCTAAGGGTTTAATTTTTACATTTATCCACTGACAATAAATCTACCTACAATATCCCTGTAACTGTTATGATTACAGTATTTCACTAAATAATTTAATTTGCTGAACCTTCTGTAAAAAGAAATATTAAGCTGCTGTAATTCCCAGATGCAGCAAATTTGTTAGCTAGTGGGCAAAACCATGTGCACTGCAGGGATGGGGGGGGGGGGGGGGCAGATATAACATTTGCAGAGAGATTTAGGTGGGTTATATTGTTTGTGTGCAGGGTAAATACTGGCTGTTTTGTTTTTACACTGCAATTTAGATTTCAGTTTGAACACACCGCACCAAAATCTAACTCTCTCTGCACATATTATACACCCCCCCCCCACCCCTGCAGTGTACATGGTTTTAGCTAATAAATTTGCTGCTGTGATCAGATCTGAGTTAAGCCCTATGTATTTGGCACTGGCAAAGGGTTAGAGGCCTTGCTGTAGAGCTCACACCTTTCTTATCATGCATTGTAATATTTCCTATGTCCTGATGTTGTGCTCTCTGCTCCATCCAAGTAAACAGCAATGTAGCATGGCTATCAAAGAGCGTGAAGTTTGCAGATTTCCTGGGATTAATGCTAAAGAATGCTATTCCAGAGGCTGCTGCTTTAATTCAAGTGTCACTGGGGTTAAATGGTGTTTTTACCTTAAAAACACAGGTAGAGTATATAGTACAGTGGTAAAGTGGGAGCATGTAGTGCTATTGATTACAGATTTGATGGAGCTTAAACATGGATAAGGTCCATGGCTCTAAGAGTTTATCTTGTGTATCCTTTATTCTTAGTCATGGTCAGATAAGATTAGAAAATACCATTTAAGTGGAAATTTCCTGTTAGCTGTTTTTCAGTTTGCTCAACTGTCTGATTAACTGGTCCTAAAAAAGGACCAAAGGAGCTAAATTGCCCTGTGATCTAGCTAAATTGCCCCAGTAAAAAAAAAAAAAAAAACTAAGCTGCTGTAATTCCTGGATGTTTCCTTACTGCATCAACAGGAAGTGACAAGAAACAATGTAATGTGGAACCGTACAGCAGAAGGGATTGCGGCTACCCCACAATAAGTGCAGCGGAATGTAAGAAGAGGAATTGTTGCTTTGACTGCAGCATTCCCGGGGTTAACTGGTGTTTCTTCAAGTCACAAGGTATGGAGCTGCTGTATAGTTACTCGCAAGTCAGTAGTTGTATGATGCTCACACCTGTTAAGCTGGATACACACAGAATGCCCTACACAGGGGGTGAAATGAGCGCCCCCCCCCACCCCCCGTACGCTCAGCACACATCACGCTGTGCTGAGCGGGGGGAGAGATGTGTGCTGAGCAGTTCGCTCAGCACACATCTCTCCCCAAAATCAGGCCGTGAATACGGACCTTAAAACTGGATCCACACTTAGATTATCTGTCCAATTTTTTTTTCTAGTTGAAACAAAATTATGCTAATATGTGGCAGCAAATGACAATTGACCATTTGCTCACAAACACTGGAAAACATCCAAAAATGGTCATTTAGATAAATTGGTTAAATCCATTTCATTTAGCTAATTTATCCAAACTACCTTTATTGTATCTTTGTGGGTGAATGATGTGTGGGTCAGTGTTGAGGGTGGTGGAGGAGATGGGTAATAGGCACAGCAGGGTGTGGACAGTCAAATAGTGTGCTTAGAGGTTCAGAGTCATTGTATGAGACTCTGGCAACAGTGACTTGATGAGTCTGGTGTCCATAGGGTGGGACGCATTAACCTTTTTATGCTATTGAAATAGTTCTCCTCCTGACCGACGCAGTTCCTTGCTCCGAGGTTGGTGTATTGTCCTGTTGCAGCGCCTCTCCACTGTGGTCACAGTGAGCTGTGTGGTGTTGCTGGCGCATGCCAATCTCCCCCCAACCTCCCTCTTGCATTTCAGACCTACGTACGCATGATGGGATCTTGTATGATATGCGCGTGTGCTGTAGAGATGAAAGTGGGGGTGAGGAGGCAGATCGTGAGATGGGGAAACTTTGTGGACTGTTAGCGAAGGGGAGCACTGGGCAATCTGAGTTGCAAAGAGGGCAGCAGAAGAGGTTATTGCATGTGCACTGGTGACAGGTCCATCATTGGTGGCCAGCCTCAGTGGTAAAGGGGTACATGAGCTAGTGTCCCTTGGCCAGCCATGTACCATGGCCACCTCCCTACATCCTATATATTCTCCCTGATCTGTCACTTTGTTACGGTCTGCTGCTGGCACTGGTGTATCGTCCTGCAGTTGCCGTCTCCGCCCATTGCTGTGACTTCCCCCAGAGTTAGCCACACAGAGTGACAGATCTGGGAAAATATATAGGAGATCATTACTTTCACTTGCAGCCTACCTTATTTTTTGCAGCCTAGCATGCTCCTGACCCCTTCTCTCACTAATACTTATACAACATTCATGAACTTATCTTAAGGTTTCTTTATTATTCAGTCACACTGTCTTGGATCCAAACCATTTCCTGTGGCATTGCAGTCAAACAATTGAGCTATTTACCCTTGCATAGAAAGGTATAATCTAAGCTAGAGAATTCTATTTGGAGCTCACCTTGTACTTTGTGAAGAAATAATCAGCTTTGTGGCTGAGCAGATATATGGAGTGTGTGGCTGCACACTGCATTGATCTGCTGAGTTGCAATGCTAATAATTTTTTTTTTTGCAAAGTACCAATAGCTTCATTGTGAAGGTGGAAAGAAGGGTATTACGGCATGGAATGTACAAACTGCGAGACCCTGCTGGTAGCGCCTTTGTCTATTTAGTAGGAAGGGCACGTAACAGCCGGGGGGCAATGGAGGAAGCCCCTTTAGGGCTGGAGCCCGGCGGCAACTGACTCCGTTGTCTCTGGCAGTTCCGCCCCTGGACTAGAGGAATGGTCAAGAACATGGCAACATTTAATGCCAAAAAATGCAAAATCATACACGTCTCAAAAATGCAAAGGCTAACTATAATATTAAGGGCATTATAATGGCAAGAGGAAAGCTATCTAAGTATTACTATTTCAGGTGAGCAATGTAACAAAGCAATAGGAAAGGCAAGTCAGATGCTTGTTTGCATAGGTTAAAGAACCAGTAGCAGAAAAAAGTAATACAGGTTGAGTATCCCATATCCAAATATTCCGAAATACGGAATATTCCGAAATACGGACTTTTTTGAGTGAGACTGAGATAGTGAAACCTTTGTGTTTTGATGGCTCAGTGTACACAAACTTTGTTTAATACTCAAGTTATTAAAAATGTTGTATTAAATGAACTTCAGACTGTGTGTATAAGGTGTATATGAAACAAATGAATTCTGTGAATGTACACACACTTTGTTTAATGCACAAAGTTATAAAAAATATTGGCTAAAATGACCTTCAGGCTGTGTGTATAAGGTGTATATGAAACATAAATGCCTTCTGTGCTTAGATTTAGGTCCCATCACCATAATATCTCGTTATGGTATGCAATTATTCCAAAATACAGAAAAATCCGATATCCAAAATTCCTCTGGTCCCAAGCATTTTGGATAAGGGATACTCAACCTGTAATGCCACTGTATAGGTCCTTGGTACAGCCACATTTAGAATCCTGTGTTCAGTTCCAGAAGCCATATCTCCAGAAGGCTGTAAATACATTAGGGCAACTAAAATTGTGCATGGCCTACATCACAAAACTTACCTGGAAATACTAAAAAATGTTGATGTGTATAGTTTGGAGAAGGGAAGAGGGAACATACAGTAATAGAAACATTTAAATATATAGGGAGGAATGTAATAGGGTGTGAGAATCAGAAAGTGAGAGATTTTGTGTTTTTTCCTGTTGTTTTTTTTTGTTTTTGTTTGATTGTTTGTTTTTAAAGTGGCAATCCTTTACATGGCAAAACCAGGTTGATATTTGCCATGTAAAGGATTGCCACCGTGGGCATGTGTAGAAGGGGCACTGCTACTGTTGGCATTATGTGTGTAAGCTGCACTGATATGGTGGTTATGTGTATAAAGGGCACTGCGACTGTGGGTATTATTATTATTATTATTACATGCGGTGTAATGACAATAAGATAGTGCTACTGTGTGGCGTATTTTGATTTGGGGTGCTATTGTGTGGCCATGCCCCTTCCTTGTGATACCACACCTTCTTTATTAAGTATTGGAGAGAGGGCCCAAATTAATAGTTTGCAGGGAGGCGCCAAACACCCTAGCACTGGCCCTTTGGTAGGGGACAGGATTTGCTTCTGCTTGTGCACATATGTTATGATTGCCAGCCAACAGCACTGGTTTTGCCTATAACACTAACTATAAATATTTTGAATTGGTCCTGGACCACCAATCCAAGGCACCCCTGCAAGTGTCCTGAGGCACCCCAGGGTGCAGTTTGAGAACCACTGGTCTAGTGAGTACCCAGGATAATTATTGTAGCTGGTCTGCGGGTAACAGCTCTCAGATCAACTTCTAGAAAAAATGCAGCAATGTAATTTGAGTGACAAACTGCAGAGATGAACCCTTTCTGTGACTGCTGCACAGGGATCACACAAACTTTATTCATAGGGCTGACTTCACTTAGGGGAGATGTTCTCACCCCGCAAAGAAGTGCGAGTATATACCGCACTTACGGTACCATTGGATTTACAGATATTTTCTTGCAATACACTATGGGGGTCATTCTGAGTTGATTGCTCGCTAGCAGTTTTTAGCAGCCATGCAAACGCATTGTCGCTGCCCACTGGAGAGTGTATATTCACTTTGGAGAAGTGCGAACACTTGAGCAGCAGAGCGCCTGCAAAATCGTTTCAAAATAAGACCAGCACTGTAGTTACACTTCGTGTGCGTTGATTCTAACAACCGAGGGACGGCTTTTGATGTCACACACCCATCCAGCGAATGCCCAGCCACGTCTGCATTTCTTCTGCCACGCCTGCATTTTTCCAAGCACTCCCTGAAAACGGTCAGTTGACACCCAGAAACGCCCTCTTTCTGTCAATCTCCTTGTGGCCTGTTCTGTGATTGGAAAAATCGCTAGAACTAGTGCAAAACCACAATGGACTTTGTACCCGTACGATGCGCATGCACATTACGGAGCATGCGCATGCACAGATTAGCCATTTTTTTTCAACTGATTGCTACGCAGCGAACAACGGCAGCATGCGATCAACTCGGAATGACCCCCTATATACATAGAAACATGGATTTTTACTGCAGGAATTATGGTTAGTTTAGGGGTATCGGTTAGGGTCAACAGAGGTGTAGCTAGGGGTCCAAGCGCCCCTGGCAAAGTAAGGGACTGGCGCCCCCCCTTTCGATAAAGCATTGCAGTCCATTGGCGGTTACCATGTTGGAGCCACAGCAACTGACCCCCTCCCCCACACGCTGCCCTACATCATCGGCTGGGATTCACTGTTGGTGTGAAGCCACTGGGAACAGTCTGGTAGCATTAGCAGCAGTCTGTGTCATAGATAGGGAAGGCAGAAGGTTAACTAGCTAATAGCAGTCTGTTGGCAGCAGAGGCTGGGCGGGGGGCTGAGAATGAGCCAACGCTGATCAGTGTCCAGTCTGCTCAGACAAAAATATTTTGTGATCAGGGCTGGTTCTAGACCAAAGGAGCCAATGGCAAAAATTTCCTTTGGCACCCCCCCCCCCCCCCACACACATACACACACACACACACACACACACACACACACACACACACACACACACCAAAAAAGAGCATATCCCAGTTTAACATAACGCTATGTGGTGCAAGGTGTGGAGCTGGTCACTTGTATCAGACCTCTGACATTTGCCTTTTCACCCATATTGCATACTTTTTCTTGCAGGTTGTGTCTTAATTCAAGAAGTGTTCTAAGTACTTCAGCTTAGTATCTTTACTGACCCCTCTTTACCCCACAAAAAAATGGAGCCTTTGACTCGGACCGTCAGTGAGGCCGGCAGGTGGTTTTCATACTGGGCTATCCAGCTCTTCGGTGGCGGTGGCAGGGACATTCAGAAAAGGGCCAGCACAGCAAAATGCATAATAATGGCAATACAGTATGGACCACAGGGACTGGACAAAGTGATGGGGTAAAAGGAGGGGGGAGGGTTTAGTTGGCCTGTTAATTGTTTTCCTGCTTAAATTGAGCAGTTGGTGGATACACTTTAAAAAGCAATATTGGCACTGTGGCCCCATTATTTCTGTTCTTAATACTTGGAGCCCTGAACAAGTGTCCCCTTTGTCCCCCCTGTCACTGGGCCTGTTCAGGCGTTACCTATGGAGAAGCTGCGACATGACATCCTAGGACACGATACTGCACCATGCATCACCATTATATTTCAGTGTGCCTTGTCAATATTTAAATCTTGTTCTGTGTGACGTGAGTTGTAAATGGTTGAAAATCTCTGTGCTACAGTATCGTCACCATGTAGTTATAACAACACCGCAAAACCACCAAAAGACGTGTTTTGGTAGAGGGACTGCTGGAGGGGCCCATTGGGGCCCCCAGTTTGCTACCCCACCCCAGTATACCTGTGCTGTAGCCAGTGGAAGGGGCACTATCTTCCCGGTGATCTCTTCGGGAAGATGGTGCCGCACATAGAAAGCAAAGACTCTGGCTGCACTCTCCTGCCCTCGCTCTAAGCAAGGTGATCGGGCCACAAAAGGACCCCTGTCGGACCTCGGCCTGTGGGCCACAAAAGGATGCATTGGGGGCGGCATGCGGCCCATGGGTTTGACACCCCTGCCCTAGAGTATCAAAATTTGTTTCACGGCACCCCTAGGCCAAAGTTTTTTTTATTGAGAAATTCAGAAAAAAATATAAAATTAAGTAAATTGTGTTTATAGCATGTCATCCTCAGGTTCAGTTATGTTGTGAGGGAATGGTTTTGCCAATTTAATAAAGTATAAATAATTTTAATTGGTCCTGGACCACCAAACTATGCTACCAGTGCAAGAACCCCAGTTTGGAAACTACTGCCATAAAATAAACCTTTATTGTTTTTTTTAAACTACATGTAATACACCTTAGATCTCAGTTCCTAAAAGGTTTTAAACCCTTGCATACAGTAAACTACACATATTTAAAAATCCTACACCGGGCACAAGTGCTCACGGGCCAATTTCATGGCAGTCTCGGATAGGAGGGCATTGTGGATTCACCAAGGGAATGCTGATGCTGACTCCAAGAAGAAAGGGAGTCTCTTCCCTATGAAGGTGAAGCCTTGTTTGGCGACGGCCTAGTTAATTTGATCTCGGCAGCTCCCGCAGGTAAGTCATCCTTCTTGCCCTATGTTCCCTCTCAACGGATGAAGACGCATCATTATCTGACGCAGTCATTTCGGCCCAATAGATATGCAAGAAGTTAAGATTCCCCTTTCTTTGCAGGTAGAGGAAGGAAAAGAGGGAAGAGGTCTGTAGCCTCTTCAAGATCGCAGGAGCAGAGATCGTCCTCTGCTTCTGCCAAATCCACTGCATGACGCTGGGGCTCTCTTGCAGGAGCCCGCACCAGTGGTGGCACGTCTAAAACTCTTCAGTCAGTTCTAGATTCATTCGGACCTGGAATCGTGGGTTTTACAAATAGTGTCCCAAGGGTACAAACTGGGGTTTCAAGACGTTCCCCCTCACCGATTGTTCAAATCAGCCTTAGTCAGCAGGGAGAAGGTTTTTATTCAAGCCTCTTCGTGGTCCCGAAGCCGGACGGCTCAGTCAGACCAATCTTAAATCTGAAATCCCTTAATTTCTACCTAAAGAAATTCAATTTCAAGATGGAATCTCTCAGGGTAGTGATCTCCAGTCCGGGGGATAAAGGAGATTTCATGGTTTTGGTAGACATAAAGGATGCCTACTTATATGTTCCCATTTAGCCACTGCATCAAGCTACCTGAGGTTTGCAATTCAGGATTGTCATTACCAATTTCAGACGTTGCCGTTTGGTCTGTCCACGGCTCCGAGGATTTTCACCAGGGTGATGGCGGAAATGATGGTCCTCCTTCGCAAGCAAGGAGTCACAATTATCCCGTACTTGGATGATCTCCTGATAAAGGCGAGATCCAGGGACCAGTTGGTGCAAAACATCTACTCTCCCTGACAGTTCTTCAACAACATGGTTGGCTCCTAAACTTGCCAAAATCGCAGTTGGTCCCAATGACGCGGTTGTTGTTTTTGGGAGTGATACTGGACACAGAAGAGGTTTTCTTCTAGTGGAAAGGCTCTGGAGATCCAGAGTCTGGTCAAACAAATTCTGAAACCAGCAAGAGTGTTAATCCATCAATGCATTCAGTTGCTGGGGAAGATGGTCGCGGCCTACGAGGCCATTCAGTTTGGCAGGTTCCATGCCAGAGTGTTCCAGTTGGACCTGTTGGACAAGTGGTCCGGATCCCACCTACACATGCACCGGAGGATAATCCTGTCTTCCAAGACCAGAATCTCACTCCATTGGTGGCTGCACAGTTCTCACCACCTAGAGGGGCGATGGTTCGGGATCCAGGACGGGATCCTAGGGACCACGGATGCAACCCTCCGAGGCTGGAGAGCAGTCACACAGGGGGAAAACATCCAAGGAAGATGGTCAAGTCTTCCTTGGATGTTTTCATCTCCACATAAATGTTCTGGAGTTAAGGGCCATTTAATAACTGCAGACACAGTACGCACTGGGACGGGTGCCCAGCATCCTCTACGGACTAAGAGAAAAGGATTTACCGGTAGGTATTAAAATCCTATTTTCTCTAACGTCCTAGAGGATGCTGGGGACTCCGTAAGGACCATGGGGATAGACGGGCTCCGCAGGAGACATGGGCACTTTAAGAAAGACTTTAGTTCTGGGTGTGCACTGGCTCCTCCCTCTATGCCCCTCCTCCAGACCTCAGTTTGATACTGTACCCAGTGGAGATTGGGTGCTTTTCAGGAGCTCTCCTGAGCTTTCTGACAGAAAGTATTTTGTTAGGTATTTAATTTTCAGGGAGCACTGCTGGCAACAGACTCCCTCATCGAGGGACTGAGGGGAGAGAAGCAGCCCTACTCTCTGAGTTGCAAGGTCCTGCTTCTTAGGCTACTGGACACCACTAGCTCCAGTGGGATTGGTACGCAGGATCTCACCCTCGCCGTCCGTCCCAGAGCCGCGCCGCCGTCCCCCTCGCAGAGCCGGAAGATAGAAGCCGGGTGAGTATGAGAAGAAAAGAAGACTTCAGAGGCGGCAGAAGACTTCATGATCTTCACTGAGGTAACGCACAGCACTGCAGCTGTGCGCCTTTGCTCCCATACACCTCACATACTCCGGTCACTGTAAGGGTGCAGGGCGCAGGGGGGGCGCCCTGGGCAGCAATATAAACCTCTTTCGCAAAAATATAACATATATACAGCTGGGCACTTTATATATGTATAAGCCCCCACCAATTTTAGTTTAAGCGGGACAGAAGCCCGCCTCCGAGGGGGCGGGGCTTCTCCCTCAGCACTCACCAGCGCCATTTTTTCTCCACAGCACCGCTGAGAGGAAGCTCTCCGGACTCTCCCCTGCTTATACCACGTTAGACAAGAGGGTTGAAAAGAGGGGGGGGGGGCACATAATTCGCAAATTACATACAGCAGCACTACTGGGCAAACATTAAGTTACTGTTTTATTCCTGGGTTATATAGCGCTGGGGGGTGTGCTGGCATACTCTCTCTCTGTCTCTCCAAAGGGCCTTGTGGGGAAACTGTCTTCAGAAAAAGCATTCCCTGTGTGTGTAGTGTGTCGGTACACGTGTGTCGACATGTCTGAGGAAGAAGGCTATATTAGAGAGGAGCGGGAGCAAATGAATGTGGTGTCTCCGCCGACAGCTGATTGGATGGATATGTGGAATGTTTTAAATGCTAGTGTAAACTCATTGCACAAAAGATTAGACAAGGCAGAAGCTTTGGGACAGTCGGGGTTTAAACCCATGCCTGATCCTATGTTGCAGGGACTGTCAGGGTCTCATAAGCGCCCACTATCCCAGATTGTTGACACAGATACCGACACGGATTCTGACTCCAGTGTCGATTACGATGATGCAAAGTTACAGCCAAAATTGGCAAAATCCATTCGATTTATGATTATGGCAATAAAAGATGTTTTGCACATCACAGAGGAACCCCCTGTCGCTGACAAGAGGGTACATATGTACAAGGGTAAGAAGCCTGAGGTAACCTTTCCCCCCTCACACGAGCTGAACGAGTTATGTGAAAAAGCTTGGGAATCTCCAGATAAAAGACTGCAGATTTCCAAAAGGATTCTTATGGCGTATCCTTTCCCATCAACGGATAGGTTACGATGGGAATCCTCCCCTAGGGTGGACAAAGCATTAACACGCTTATCCAAGAAGGTAGCCCTCCCGTCCCAGGATACGGCTACCCTCAAAGAGTGTGCTGACCGCAAACAGGAGATTACCCTGAAGTCCATTTATACACATTCAGGTACCTTACTCAGACCGGCAATTGCGTCGGCCTGGGTGTGTAGTGCTGTAGCGGCATGGACAAATACCTTATCTGAGGGGATGGATAGCCTAGACAAGGATACTATTTTATTGACCCTGGGGCATATAAGAGATGCTGTCCTATATATGTGTGTATGCAAACTACAGGTGGTGCTGCAGGGCCCACACCCTTTTACTTGTCTTGTAGAGCAGCTCTGAAGCTGTTACAGTGCCCAGCTGCTGCAAGAAATCAGCTTGAATGCTTCAGGGGCTTGGGCATGGCCAACATGAGCCCCACACCGAAGGAGGGTGGGGGTGTTTAATGCAAACTTGGGGTTATCCAAGCGCCGCAAAAGGCCATGCCCTGCATGCCCCTTTTCTCTTTTCATATACAGATGAGGGTTCCAGCCAACTTTGGCCCACTGCTTGGATGACATCACCGTATGCAAATCCGTCTGCTGCAGACCTTCCCCCAGGAATGCTTGCAATAGTTGTTGCATATGGTTTAATGTCTGAGGGTGCTTCAGTATTAGGCAGCCTTCCGCCCTCCCATGTTCATCTGAAAAGATGTGGTCTCCCTGTAGTTGTTGTCCCCAGACGAGAGTTCCCTTGTGCTTCCTCAGTTAAATCTCCTTAACTTGACGGTGGTGTGCCCGAGCAGCCGCCCTCCCCAGCCCTATCCCAACACCACCTGTAGTTTGCATACACACATATATAGGACAGCATCTCTTATATGCCCCAGGGTCAATAAAATAGTATCCTTATCTAGGGTATCCATCCCCTCAGATAAGGTATCCGTCCATGCCGCTACAGCACTACACACCCAGGCCGACGCAATTGTCGGTCTGAGTAAGGTACCTGAATGTGTATAAATGGACTTCAGGGTAATCTCCTGTTTGCGGTCAGCAGACTCTTTGAGGGTAGCCGTATACTGGGACGGGAGGGCTACCTTCTTGGATAAGCGTGTTAATGCTTTGTCCACCCTAGGGGAGGATTCCCATCGTAACCTATCCATTGATGGGAAAGGATACGCCATAAGAATCCTTTTGGAAATCTGCTGTCTTTTATCTGGAGATTCCCAAGCTTTTTCACATAACTCGTTCAGCTCGTGTGACCCCCTCAAAGGTTACCTCAGGCTTTTTCACCTTGTACATATGTACCCTCTTGTCAGGGACAGGGGGTTCCTCTCTGATGTGCAAAACATCTTTTATTGCCATAATCATATATCGAATGGATTTTGCCAATTTTGGCTGTAACTTTGCATCATCGTAATCGACACTGGAGTCAGAATCCGTGTCTGTATCTGTGTCAACAATCTGGGATAGTGGGCGCTTATGAGACCCTGACAGTCCCTGCAACATAGGATCAGGCATGGGTTGAGACCCTGACTGTCCCAAAGCTTCAGCCTTGTCTAATCTTTTGTGCAATGAGTTTACACTAGCATTTAAAACATTCCACATATCCATCCAATCAGCTGTCGGCGGAGACACCACATTCATTTGCTCCTGCTCCTCTCTAATATAGCCTTCTTCCTCAGACATGTCGACACACGTGTACCGACACACCACACACACAGGGAATGCTTTTTCTGAAGACAGTTTCCCCACAAGGCCCTTTGGAGAGACAGAGAGAGAGTATGCCAGCACACCCCCCAGCGCTATATAACCCAGGAATACACAGTAACTTAATGTTTGCCCAGTAGTACTGCAGCATGTAATTTGCGCCAAATTATGTGCCCCCCCCCCCTCTTTTCAACTCTCTTGTCTACCGTGGTATAAGCAGGGGAGAGTCCGGGGAGCTTCCTCTCAGCGGTGCTGTGAAGAAAAAATGGCGCTGGTGAGTGCTGAGGGAGAAGCCCCGCACCCTCGGCGGCAGGCTTCTGTCCCGCTTAAACTGTAAAATTGGCGGGGGCTCATACATATATACAGTGCCCCGCTGTATATGTGTTATATTTTTGCCAAAAAGAGGTTTATATTGCTGCCCAGGGTGCCCCCCCCTGCGCCCTGCACCCTTACAGTGACCGGAGTGTGTGAGGTGTATGGGAGCAATGGCGCACAGCTGCAGTGCTGTGCGTTACTTCAGTGAAGATCATGAAGTCTTCTGCCGCCTCTGAAGTCTTCTTTTCTTCTCATACTCACCCGGCTTCTATCTTCCGGCTCTGCAAGGGGGACGGAGGCGCGGCTCTGGGACGGACGGCGAGGGTGAGATCCTGCGTACCAATCCCTCTGGAGCTAATGGTGTCCAGTAGCCTAAGAAGCAGGACCTTGCAACTCAGAGAGTAGGGCTGCTTCTCTCCCCTCAGTCCCTCGATGAGGGAGTCTGTTGCCAGCAGTGCTCCCTGAAAATTAAAAACTTAACAAAATACTTTCTGTCAGAAAGCTCAGGAGAGCTCCTGAAAAGCACCCAGTCTCCACTGGGCACAGTATCAAACTGAGGTCTGGAGGAGGGGCATAGAGGGAGGAGCCAGTGCACACCCAGAACTAAAGTCTTTCTTAAAGTACCCATGTCTCCTGCGGAGCCTATCTATCCCCATGGTCCTTACGGAGTCCCCAGCATCCTCTAGGACGTTAGAGAAAATAGGATTTTAATACCTACCGGTAAATCCTTTTCTCTTAGTCCGTAGAGGATGCTGGGCACCCGTCCCAGTGCGTACTGTGTCTGCAGTTATTAAATGGCCCTTAACTCCAGAACATTTATGTGGAGAAAACTTTCCTGACTTGACCATCTTCCTTGGATGTTTTCCCCCTGTGTGACTGCTCCCCAGCCTCGGAGGGTTGCATCCATGGTCCCTAGGATCCAGTCCTGGATCCCGAACCATGGCCCCTCTAGGAGGTGAGAACTGTGCAGCCACCAATGGAGTAAGATTCTGGTCTTGGAAGACAGGATTATCCTCCGGTGCATGTGTAGGTGGGATCCGGACCACTTGTCCAACAGGTCCCACTGGAACACTCTGGCATGGAACCTGCCAAACTGAATGGCCTCGTAGGCCGCAACCATCTTCCCCAGCAACAGAATGCATTGATGGATTAACACTCTTGCTGGTTTCAGAATTTGTTTGACCAGACTCTGGAACTCCATAGCCTTTCCACTGGAAGAAAGCCTCTTCTGTGTCCAGTATTACTCCCAGAAACAACAACCGCGTCATTGGGACCAACTGCGATTTTGGCAAGTTTAGGAGCCAACCATGTTGTTGAAGAACTGTCAGGGAGAGTAGATGTTTTGCACCAACTGGTCCCTGGATCTCGCCTTTATCAGGAGATCATCCAAGTACGGCATAATTGTGACTCCTTGCTTGCGAAGGAGAACCATCATTTCCACCATCACCCTGGTGAAAATCCTCGGAGCCGTGGACAGACCAAACGGCAACGTCTGAAATTGGTAATGACAATCCTGAATTGCAAACCTCAGGTAGCTTGATGCAGTGGCTAAACGGGAACATGTAATTAGGCATCCTTATGTCTACCAAAACCATGAAATCTCCTTCCTCCGGACTGGAGATCCCTACCCTGAGAGATTCCATCTTGAAATTGAATTTCTTTAGGTAGAAATTGAGGGATTTCAGATTTAAGATTGGTCTGACTGAGCCGTCCGGCTTCGGGAGCACGAAGAGGCTTGAATAAAAACCTTCTCCCTGCTGACTAAGGCCGATTTGAACAATCGGTGAGGGGGAACGTCTTGAAACCCCAGTTTGTACCCTTGTGACACTATTTGTAAAACCCACGAGTCCAGGTCCAAATTAATCCAGAACTGACTGAAGTGTTTTAGACGTGCCCCCACTGGTGTGGGCTCCTGCAAGAGAGCCCCAGCGTCATGCAGTGGATTTGGCAGAAGCAGAGGACGATCTCTGCTCCTGCGATCTTGAAGAGGCTACAGACCTCTTCCCTCTTCTCCTTCCTCTACCTGCAAAGAAAGGGGAATCTTAACTTCTTGCATATCTATTGGGACAAAATGACTGCGTTAGACAATGATGCGTCTTCATCCGTTGAGAGGGAACATAGGGCAAGAAGGTTGACTTACCTGCGGGAGCTGCCGAGATCAAATTAACTAGGCCGTTGCCAAACAAGGCTTCACCTTCATAGGGAAGAGACTCCCTTTCTTCTTGGAGTCAGCATCAGCATTCCCTTGGTGAATCCACAATGCCCTCCTATCCGAGACTGCCATGAAATTGGCCCGTGAACTCAAGAGTCCTATATCCCTTGCAGTCGTAAGTATGCTGCAGTGTCCTTGATATGATCCAACGTAAGGAGTATCCCATCTCTCCAAGATATCTATATCGGAAGACAAGGTATTCGACCAATTCTTGAATACTACTACTCACCCATGCGCATGTAATGGCAGGTCTAAGTAATGTACCCGTGGTTACATAACTAGAAATAATGTAGCTTCCTGCATATGATCCGCTGGATTTGTGACAGGGCCCCGTGCAGAACAGGGGGTGACTCCCACTTTATTCTGTCCGCAGCAGGAAATGAATAAACAATCGGAAACCTTTTGGGGATTTGAAACCATCTTGTCGAGCTGGATCAGACTTTCTCAAACAGAGATGGAGGAATGTTACATCAGCTTTCATTATATATCTATATATACATACATATAGACCCCTTTGTCAGGAACAGCAGGGTCCTCAGTGATGTTAATATGTCCTTAATATCCACAATCATGTACTGAATGCTCCTTGCCAATATTGGATCTAATCAGGAAATATTATGGTCGACATAGGAATCAGTATCCGAGTCAGTATCAGTGTGTAGTAACATTATTGCGGGCCTGAGGGAAAAGAAGCATAGCCATGAACATCACATCTATTCTCTACGTCTGTGTCTGGGACACAGATTTATCCAACCTCACTCTGATATTATTGAAACTTTCACCCAGTCAGTTATTGGTGGTGCCAACAGGGCCACCATCATATGTCTGCATTCCTAATATAGTTTCCTCTTGGGAAAAACATTCAGCCACCGACATGTTGACACACATGTACCAAGTACCCACAGACACATCGGCTTATGGGGGATAGACCTACAGTAAATCTGTCAGAGGGACAGAGAGGATTTTTCAGCTCACAACCCAGCGTCAAAAGTACACAGTCTGGGAAATAATAAACTCTATAGTGATAGACTTGTAACGCTCTATAGATGTGCTGGTGAGGTGAGGAAGAAGCCCCGCCGCTGTAATGGCACGCTTCTGTCCCGCTCAGAAACAAATAATTAATTACGCTGGCGGGGTAAGGACAGTGCCCAGGCACTAATGTCCACTTTTGCCAGCCTTTTGTGAGGAATTTATGCTGCCCACGGTGCCCCCCCCCCACCCACCCACATGCCCTGCACCCTGCAGTGCCTGTGTTTGTGTGGAAGCATGGCGCACAGCATTCCGCTCGCTGCGTGGTACCTCCGAATGCCGTCACTGGAGAAGAAGTCTTCTGTTCTTCTGCTACTCGCCTGTCTTCTGACTTCTGGCTCTGTAAGGGGGTGATGGCAGGCTACGGGAGTGGGCATCTAGGCGTACCCAGCGATCAGCACCCTCAGGAGCTAATGGTGTCCTGTCAGCCAGAAGCAGAGCCATTGAACTCACTAGAAGTTGGTCATACTTCTCTCCCCTAAGTTCCACGAAGCAGGGAGACTGTTGCCAGCAGCCTCCCTGAAAATAAGAAAAACTAACATAAGTCTTTTCAGAGAAACTCAGTAGAGCTCCCCTGTAGTGCATCCAGTCTCACTGGGCACAATTCTAAAACTGGAGTCTGGAGGAGGGGCATAGAGGGAGGAGACAGTTCACACCCTTTGAAAGTCTTAAAGTGCCCATGTCTCCTGCGGATCCCGTCTATACCCCATGGTTCTTAATGTGATCCCAGCATCCTCTAGGACGTATGAGAAAACAAATAACGCACACACGAGGAGGAGAGAACAAAGGAAGCTATAAGGAGGGGAGGGGAGGGGAGGGGAGGGGGGGGGGAGGTAAGGTAGTAAAGGGATATTGGATAAACTACAACCTTATACATGTTCATTAATGTACCAGTAGTTAGAAGTAGAAGAGCTCTAACAGAAACCACAAAGCTTATCTAAAGCCACACCACACTGGATATGCCCAATCTCATTTGATCTTTGAAGCAAAGCAGTATTGGACTTTGTTACTACCAAGCAGTCTCCCATCCATGTATTATCAGATTCTTTAGGTGTTTTTAAACTATCAACACCCTTTTCTTGGTACTGTACATTTAATTTTTACACATATTCTTTTATGTACCAGAAGTTAGAAGTAGAAGAGCTCTAACAGAAACCACGAGCTCATCTACAGCCACAGCACACTGGATTTGCCCAATCTCTCCTGATCATGGAAGCTGAGCAGTGTTGGTCCTGGTTTTAGTACTTGGATGGGAGACCACCAGGAAATACCAGGAGCTGTGTGTATTTTTACAATACCAACACCGTTCTCTTGATGCATTCCATTTTGAAACATTGGGGCAGATCTATTAAGCCTGGTGAACTGATAAAGTGCAAGGTGATAAAGTACCAGCCAGTCAGCTCCTAACTGTCATTTTTCAAACCCAGCCTGTGACATGGCAATTAGGAGTTGATTGGCTGGTACTTTATCACCATGCAAATTATCATTTCACCAGGTTTAATAAATCGTCCGCTTATTCATTTATGTACGAGTAGTTAGAAGTAGAAGAACTCTAACAGAAACCACTAAGCTCATCTACAGCCACACCACACTGTATATGCCCAATATCACCTGATCTTAGGCCTGGTTTGTTCTTGGATGTGAGACCACCTGGGAATACCAGGTGCTGTAGGTAGTTTTATACTACCAACACCGTTCTCTTGATGCATTCTATTTTGAAACTTATTCATTGATGTAGAAGTTAGAAACAGCAAAAATCATCTACAGCCGCACCACACTGGATATGTCCAATCCAGTGGCGTAACTAGAAATTTTTCTCCCCCAAGCCAAAAAATTCTTCGGCGCCCCCCCCCCCCCCCTTCATGCTCCATAATTGGGAGCAAGAAAGGGATAAATATGCGCGCGCCTAAGGCGCGCGCGCGTCAAAAAAAGGGGCGTGGTTTTGTTGGAGTGGGCGTGGTTTCACATAAAGGGGCGTGGCATTGCAGGGAAAGACTACCTTATACCCCAGTTTTGCAACCTGCACGCCCATACGTTGGCCACCACAGGAAAGAAAAATAATCCTGATTCATGCCCCTTACATTATTTGTCATTTTTCCTCCTTATAGTAATGCTCAGTATACATTATGCCACATACTGCAATGGCCCTTAGACATTATGCCGCACACAATAATGCACGACACAATATGCACACACTGTAATGCCCCCGTCACATTATGCCACACCGTAATGTCTGTGACACATTATGCCACACACCGTAATGCCTGTGACACATTATGACAGGAATCGCAATGCCCGTTATACATTATGCTACACACTGCAATGCCCCTGATACATTATAGCACATACAATGTCTGTGACACATTATGACACACACCGCAATGTCCGTGATACATTATGCCACACACTGCAATTAGAGATGAGCGGGTTCGGTTTCTCTGAATCCGAACCCGCACGAACTTCATGTTTTTTTCACGGGTCCGAGCAGACTCGGATCCTCCCGCCTTGCTCGGTTAACCCGAGCGCGCCCGAACGTCATCATAACGCTGTCGGATTCTCGCGAGACTCGGATTCTATATAAGGAGCCGCGCGTCGCCGCCATTTTCACACGTGCATTGAGATTGATAGGGAGAGGACGTGGCTGGCGTCCTCTCCATTTAGATTAGGGTTGAGAGAGAGAGAGAGAGATTGACCTGAGGCTGTGATACTGTAGAAGAGAGTGCAGAGTTTAGTGACTGACGACCACAGTGACCACCAGACAGTGCAGTTGTTTGTTTTATTTAATATATCCGTTCTCTGCCTGAAAAAAACGATACACACAGTGACTCAGTCACATACCATATCTGTGTGCACTGCTCAGCCCAGTGTGCTGCATCAATGTATATATATATCTGACTGTGCTCAGCTCACACAGCTTATAATTGTGGGGGAGACTGGGAGCACTGCAGTGCCAGTTATAGGTTATAGCAGGAGCCAGGAGTACATAATATTATATTAAAATTAAACAGTGCACACTTTTGCTGCAGGAGTGCCACTGCCAGTGTGACTAGTGACCAGTGACCTGACCACCAGTATATATAATATTAGTAGTATACTATCTCTTTATCAACCAGTCTATATTAGCAGCAGACACAGTACAGTGCGGTAGTTCACGGCTGTGGCTACCTCTGTGTCGGCACTCGGCAGCCCGTCCATAATTGTATATACCACCTAACCGTGGTTTTTTTTTCTTTCTTTATAGTCATACTAGTTACGAGTATACTATCTCTTTTATCAACCAGTCTATATTAGCAGCAGACACAGTACAGTGCGGTAGTTCACGGCTGTGGCTACCTCTGTGTCGGCACTCGGCAGCCCGTCCATAATTGTATATACCACCTAACCGTGGTTTTTTTTTCTTTCTTTATACATACATACTAGTTACGAGTATACTATCTCTTTATCAACCAGTCTATATTAGCAGCAGACACAGTACAGTGCGGTAGTTCACGGCTGTGGCTACCTCTGTGTCGGCACTCGGCAGCCCGTCCATAATTGTATATACCACCTAACCGTGGTTTTTTTTTCTTTCTTTATACATACATACTAGTTACGAGTATACTATCTCTTTATCAACCAGTCTATATATTAGCAGCAGACACAGTACAGTGCGGTAGTTCACGGCTGTGGCTACCTCTGTGTCGGCACTCGGCAGCCCGTCCATAATTGTATATACCACCTAACCGTGGTTTTTTTTTTCTTTCTTTATACATACATACTAGTTACGAGTATACTATCTCTTTATCAACCAGTCTATATATTAGCAGCAGACACAGTACAGTGCGGTAGTTCACGGATGTGGCTACCTCTGTGTCGGCACTCGGCAGCCCGTCCATAATTGTATATACCACCTAACCGTGGTTTTTTTTTCTTTCTTTATACATACATACTAGTTACGAGTATACTATCTCTTTATCAACCAGTCTATATTAGCAGCAGACACAGTACAGTGCGGTAGTTCACGGCTGTGGCTACCTCTGTGTCGGCACTCGGCAGCCCGTCCATAATTGTATATACCACCTAACCGTGGTTTTTTTTTCTTTCTTTATACATACATACTAGTTACGAGTATACTATCTCTTTATCAACCAGTCTATATATTAGCAGCAGACACAGTACAGTGCGGTAGTTCACGGCTGTGGCTACCTCTGTGTCGGCACTCGGCAGCCCGTCCATAATTGTATATACCACCTAACCGTGGTTTTTTTTTCTTTCTTTATAGTCATACTAGTTACGAGTATACTATCTCTTTATCAACCAGTCTATATTAGCAGCAGACACAGTACAGTGCGGTAGTTCACGGCTGTGGCTACCTCTGTGTCGGCACTCGGCAGCCCGTCCATAATTGTATATACCACCTAACCGTGTTTTTTTTTTCTTTCTTTATACATACATACTAGTTACGAGTATACTATCTCTTTATCAACCAGTCTATATTAGCAGCAGACACAGTACAGTGCGGTAGTTCACGGCTGTGGCTACCTCTGTGTCGGCACTCGGCAGCCCGTCCATAATTGTATATACCACCTAACCGTGGTTTTTTTTTCTTTCTTTATACATACATACTAGTTACGAGTATACTATCTCTTTATCAACCAGTCTATATATTAGCAGCAGACACAGTACAGTGCGGTAGTTCACGGCTGTGGCTACCTCTGTGTCGGCACTCGGCAGCCCGTCCATAATTGTATATACCACCTAACCGTGGTTTTTTTTATCTTTCTTTATAGTCATACTAGTTACGAGTATACTATCTCTTTATCAACCAGTCTATATTAGCAGCAGACACAGTACAGTGCGGTAGTTCACGGCTGTGGCTACCTCTGTGTCGGCACTCGGCAGCCCGTCCATAATTGTATATACCACCTAACCGTGTTTTTTTTTTCTTTCTTTATACATACATACTAGTTACGAGTATACTATCTCTTTATCAACCAGTCTATATTAGCAGCAGACACAGTACAGTGCGGTAGTTCACGGCTGTGGCTACCTCTGTGTCGGCACTCGGCAGCCCGTCCATAATTGTATATACCACCTAACCGTGGTTTTTTTTTCTTTCTTTATACATACATACTAGTTACGAGTATACTATCTCTTTATCAACCAGTCTATATATTAGCAGCAGACACAGTACAGTGCGGTAGTTCACGGCTGTGGCTACCTCTGTGTCGGCACTCGGCAGCCCGTCCATAATTGTATATACCACCTAACCGTGGTTTTTTTTTCTTTCTTTATAGTCATACTAGTTACGAGTATACTATCTCTTTATCAACCAGTCTATATTAGCAGCAGACACAGTACAGTGCGGTAGTTCACGGCTGTGGCTACCTCTGTGTCGGCACTCGGCAGCCCGTCCATAATTGTATATACCACCTAACCGTGTTTTTTTTTTCTTTCTTTATACATACATACTAGTTACGAGTATACTATCTCTTTATCAACCAGTCTATATATTAGCAGCAGACACAGTACAGTGCGGTAGTTCACGGCTGTGGCTACCTCTGTGTCGGCACTCGGCAGCCCGTCCATAATTGTATATACCACCTAACCGTGGTTTTTTTTTCTTTCTTTATAGTCATACTAGTTACGAGTATACTATCTCTTTATCAACCAGTCTATATTAGCAGCAGACACAGTACAGTGCGGTAGTTCACGGCTGTGGCTACCTCTGTGTCGGCACTCGGCAGCCCGTCCATAATTGTATATACCACCTAACCGTGGTTTTTTTTTCTTTCTTTATACATACATACTAGTTACGAGTATACTATCTCTTTATCAACCAGTCTATATATTAGCAGCAGACACAGTACAGTGCGGTAGTTCACGGCTGTGGCTACCTCTGTGTCGGCACTCGGCAGCCCGTCCATAATTGTATACTAGTATCCAATCCATCCATCTCCATTGTTTACCTGAGGTGCCTTTTAGTTGTGCCTATTAAAATATGGAGAACAAAAATGTTGAGGTTCCAAAATTAGGGAAAGATCAAGATCCACTTCCACCTCGTGCTGAAGCTGCTGCCACTAGTCATGGCCGAGACGATGAAATGCCAGCAACGTCGTCTGCCAAGGCCGATGCCCAATGTCATAGTACAGAGCATGTCAAATCCAAAACACCAAATATCAGTAAAAAAAGGACTCCAAAACCTAAAATAAAATTGTCGGAGGAGAAGCGTAAACTTGCCAATATGCCATTTACCACACGGAGTGGCAAGGAACGGCTGAGGCCCTGGCCTATGTTCATGGCTAGTGGTTCAGCTTCACATGAGGATGGAAGCACTCAGCCTCTCGCTAGAAAAATGAAAAGACTAAAGCTGGCAAAAGCAGTAGCACCGCAAAGAACTGTGCGTTCTTCGAAATCCCAAATCCACAAGGAGAGTCCGACTCCAATTGTGTCGGTTGCGATGCCTGACCTTCCCAACACTGGACGTGAAGAGCATGCGCCTTCCACCATTTGCACGCCCCCTGCAAGTGATGGAAGGAGCACCCGCAGTCCAGTTCCTGATAGTCAGATTGAAGATGTCAGTGTTGAAGTACACCAGGATGAGGAGGATATGGGTGTTGCTGGCGCTGGGGAGGAAATTGACCAGGAGGATTCTGATGGTGAGGTGGTTTGTTTAAGTCAGGCACCCGGGGAGACACCTGTTGTCCGTGGTAGGAATATGGCCGTTGACATGCCTGGTGAAAATACCAAAAAAATCAGCTCTTCGGTGTGGAAGTATTTCACCAGAAATGCGGACAACAGGTGTCAAGCCGTGTGTTCCCTTTGTCAAGCTGTAATAAGTAGGGGTAAGGACGTTAACCACCTTGGAACATCCTCCCTTATACGTCACCTGCAGCACATTCATAATAAGTCAGTGACAAGTTCAAAAACTTTGGGTGACAGCGGAAGCAGTCCACTGACCAGTAAATCCCTTCCTCTTGTAACCAAGCTCACGCAAACCACCCCACCAACTCCCTCAGTGTCAATTTCCTCCTTCCCCAGGAATGCCAATAGTCCTGCAGGCAATGTCACTGGCAATTCTGACGAGTCCTCTCCTGCCTGGGATTCCTCCGATGCATCCTTGCGTGTAACGCCTACTGCTGCTGGCGCTGCTGTTGTTGCTGCTGGGAGTCGATGGTCATCCCAGAGGGGAAGTCGTAAGCCCACTTGTACTACTTCCAGTAAGCAATTGACTGTTCAACAGTCCTTTGCGAGGAAGATGAAATATCACAGCAGTCATCCTGCTGCAAAGCGGATAACTGAGGCCTTGACAACTATGTTGGTGTTAGACGTGCGTCCGGTATCCGCCGTTAGTTCACAGGGAACTAGACAATTTATTGAGGCAGTGTGCCCCCGTTACCAAATACCATCTAGGTTCCACTTCTCTAGGCAGGCGATACCGAGAATGTACACGGACGTCAGAAAAAGACTCACCAGTGTCCTAAAAAATGCAGTTGTACCCAATGTCCACTTAACCACGGACATGTGGACAAGTGGAGCAGGGCAGGGTCAGGACTATATGACTGTGACAGCCCACTGGGTAGATGTATGGACTCCCGCCGCAAGAACAGCAGCGGCGGCACCAGTAGCAGCATCTCGCAAACGCCAACTCTTTCCTAGGCAGGCTACGCTTTGTATCACCGCTTTCCAGAATACGCACACAGCTGAAAACCTCTTACGGCAACTGAGGAAGATCATCGCGGAATGGCTTACCCCAATTGGACTCTCCTGTGGATTTGTGGCATCGGACAACGCCAGCAATATTGTGTGTGCATTAAATATGGGCAAATTCCAGCACGTCCCATGTTTTGCACATACCTTGAATTTGGTGGTGCAGAATTTTTTAAAAAACGACAGGGGCGTGCAAGAGATGCTGTCGGTGGCCAGAAGAATTGCGGGACACTTTCGGCGTACAGGCACCACGTACAGAAGACTGGAGCACCACCAAAAACTACTGAACCTGCCCTGCCATCATCTGAAGCAAGAAGTGGTAACGAGGTGGAATTCAACCCTCTATATGCTTCAGAGGTTGGAGGAGCAGCAAAAGGCCATTCAAGCCTATACAATTGAGCACGATATAGTAGGTGGAATGCACCTGTCTCAAGCGCAGTGGAGAATGATTTCAACGTTGTGCAAGGTTCTGATGCCCTTTGAACTTGCCACACGTGAAGTCAGTTCAGACACTGCCAGCCTGAGTCAGGTCATTCCCCTCATCAGGCTTTTGCAGAAGAAGCTGGAGACATTGAAGGAGGAGCTAACACGGAGCGATTCCGCTAGGCATGTGGGACTTGTGGATGGAGCCCTTAATTCGCTTAACAAGGATTCACGGGTGGTCAATCTGTTGAAATCAGAGCACTACATTTTGGCCACCGTGCTCGATCCTAGATTTAAAGCCTACCTTGGATCTCTCTTTCCGGCAGACACAAGTCTGCTGGGGTTGAAAGACCTGCTGGTGACAAAATTGTCAAGTCAAGCGGAACGCGACCTGTCAACATCTCCTCCTTCACATTCTCCCGCAACTGGGGGTGCGAGGAAAAGGCTCAGAATTCCGAGCCCACCCGCTGGCGGTGATGCAGGGCAGTCTGGAGCGACTGCTGATGCTGACATCTGGTCCGGACTGAAGGACCTGACAACGATTACGGACATGTCGTCTACTGTCACTGCATATGATTCTCTCAACATTGATAGAATGGTGGAGGATTATATGAGTGACCGCATCCAAGTAGGCACGTCACACAGTCCGTACTTATACTGGCAGGAAAAAGAGGCAATTTGGAGGCCCTTGCACAAACTGGCTTTATTCTACCTAAGTTGCCCTCCCACAAGTGTGTACTCCGAAAGAGTGTTTAGTGCCGCCGCTCACCTTGTCAGCAATCGGCGTACGAGGTTACATCCAGAAAATGTGGAGAAGATGATGTTCATTAAAATGAATTATAATCAATTCCTCCGCGGAGACATTGACCAGCAGCAATTGCCTCCACAAAGTACACAGGGAGCTGAGATGGTGGATTCCAGTGGGGACGAATTGATAATCTGTGAGGAGGGGGATGTACACGGTGATATATCGGAGGGTGATGATGAGGTGGACATCTTGCCTCTGTAGAGCCAGTTTGTGCAAGGAGAGATTAATTGCTTCTTTTTTTGGGGGGGTCCAAACCAACCCGTCATATCAGTCACAGTCGTGTGGCAGACCCTGTCACTGAAATGATGGGTTGGTTAAAGTGTGCATGTCCTGTTTTGTTTATACAACATAAGGGTGGGTGGGAGGGCCCAAGGACAATTCCATCTTGCACCTCTTTTTTCTTTTCTTTTTCTTTGCGTCATGTGCTGTTTGGGGAGGGTTTTTTGGAAGGGACATCCTGCGTGACACTGCAGTGCCACTCCTAGATGGGCCCGGTGTTTGTGTCGGCCACTAGGGTCGCTTATCTTACTCACACAGCTACCTCATTGCGCCTCTTTTTTTCTTTGCGTCATGTGCTGTTTGGGGAGGGTTTTTTGGAAGGGACATCCTGCGTGACACTGCAGTGACACTCCTAGATGGGCCCGGTGTTTGTGTCGGCCACTAGGGTCGCTAATCTTACTCACACAGCTACCTCATTGCGCCTCTTTTTTTCTTTGCGTCATGTGCTGTTTGGGGAGGGTTTTTTGGAAGGGCCATCCTGCGTGACACTGCAGTGCCACTCCTAGATGGGCCCGGTGTTTGTGTCGGCCACTAGGGTCGCTTATCTTACTCACACAGCGACCTCGGTGCAAATTTTAGGACTAAAAATAATATTGTGAGGTGTGAGGTATTCAGAATAGACTGAAAATGAGTGGAAATTATGGTTTTTGAGGTTAATAATACTTTGGGATCAAAATGACCGCCAAATTCTATGATTTAAGCTGTTTTTTAGGTTTTTTGGAAAAAAACACCCGAATCCAAAACACACCCGAATCCGACAAAAAAAATTCGGTGAGGTTTTGCCAAAACGCGGTCGAACCCAAAACACGGCCGCGGAACCGAACCCAAAACCAAAACACAAAACCCGAAAAATTTCCGGCGCTCATCTCTAACTGCAATGCCCGATACATTATAGCACATACAATGCCTGTGACACATTATGCCACACACTGCAATGACCTTGAGACATTATACCACAATGCCCGTGATATAGTATACCATACACCGTAATGCCTGTGACACATACCGCAATGCCCTGCCCGTTATACCCTATGCCACACATCGCAATGCCCGTTATGTATTATGCCACACTGCAATGACCCTGAGACATTATACCACATACCACAATGCCCGTGATATAGTATACCACACACCGTAATGCCTGACACATTATGACACACACCGCAATGTCCGTGATACATTATGCCACACACTGCAATGACCCTGAGACATTATACCACATATCACAATGCCCGCGATATAGTATACCATACACCGTAATGCCTGCGACACATTATGACACACACCGCAATGTCCGTGATACATTATGCCACACACCGTAATGCCCATTACACATTAAGTCCTACAGTAAGGCTTCTAATTACTTTTCAATTACCTGCTCGTTGTCAGGGGTTTCATGCACTGGGTGTCATGCTCGTTGCCAGGGGTTTCATGCTCTTGGTTCCATGCACGGTGCCAGGGGTTTTCATGCTCAGGGTGTCATGCTCGTTGCCAGGGGTTTCATGCACTGGGTGTCATGCTCGTTGCCAGGTGTTTCATGCACTGGGTGTCATGCTCGTTGCCAGATGTTTCATGCACTGGGTGTCATGCTCGTTGCTAGGAGGTAGTCCTTGTTGCTAGGGCTGTGCTCCCAGTGCCACATATGTCCCCAGTGCCAGATATTCCCCCACGGTGCCAGGTACTTACATGCCCCAGTGCCAAATATAGTCGTCCCCCCATGTGCCAGGTACACATATGCCCCCAGTGCCAGATATTCCCCCCCAGTGCCATATATGCCCCCAGTGCCAGATATTCCCCCCAGTGCCATATATGCCCCCCGTGCCATATATGCGCCCAGTGCCAGATACCCCCCCCCAGTGCCATATATGCCCCCAGTGCCAGATATTCCCCCCCAGTGCCATATATGCCCCAGTGCCAGATATCCCCCCCATTGCCAGATATGCCCCCAGTGCCAGATATTCCCCCCAGTGCCAGAAATGCCCCAGTGCCAGATATTCCTCCCTCCCCCCCCCCGTGCCATATATGCCCCCAGTGCCAGATATTTACCCCCCCCCCCCCCCCGCCGTCGCTTTTTGGAGGGACACGGAGGGCACAGCTCGTCTCTCCTGTGTCCCTCCTGCTGCATCATCTCCGGCGGACGCGGGTCTAATAGGGGGAAGTGCCGGTTCGTGAGCCAATTAGAGCTCACGGACGGCACTTCCCCCTATTAGACCCGCGGCCGCCGGAGATGATGCAGCAGGAGGGACACAGGGAGGCGCGCTGTGTGCCCTCCGTGTCCCTCCAAAAAGCGGCGGAGGGAAGGAGACTGCAGACTGACATGCGGACGCTCGTCCGCATGTCAGTCTGCTGTAAATCAGTGGCGCCCCCGCAGCCTCTCGCCCCCAAGCCACCGCGAGGACTGCGGGGGCAGTAGTTACGCCACTGGTCCAATCTCATCTGATGATGGAAGCTAAGCAGTGTTGTGCCTGGTTTGTTTTTGGATTTCAAGTCCTGCCTTCTGGTTTGGCCATGGCACCTCGGATATTCACCAAGGTCATGGCCGTGATGACGACCCTTCACCATCAGAGAATCAGGATCCTGCCAAATCTGGACGACTTGCTGATCCTGGTGAACTCCCAAGAGGTTCTCCACAGTTATCTGGAACTGGCGGTCCAATTCCTAAAAGTCCACGGGTGGCTCATCAACTGAAAAAAATCCTCGCTGGTCCCTGCTCGGAACATTGTGCACCTAGGGGCACTGCTGGACACACACAGCCAACAATTGTTTCTGTCTCCAGAGAAAGTCCTGAAAATTCAGGACAGTATCGTCCTCTCTCGCCCAAGAGTGTTGATACACACAGCGATGCAAGTACTAGACCTCATGGTGTCGGCTTTCGATATGGTAGAGTACGCTCAATTTCATTACCGCCCTCTGCAGAGGTTAATCCTCTCCAAGTGGGACGGCCTGCCTCATCGGATGATGTCTCAAATGATCTCCTTGACTCCGGAGGTTCGTCTGACACTGAGCTGGTGGCTACAGGACCAACAGTTGAGCAGGGGCCATCCCTTCTGGATCTCCAACTGTGTCCTCCTGACAATGGATGCCAGTCTTTTGGGCTGGGCCATGGTGTTGGAGCAACACTTTCTCCAGGGTCGGTGGACCAGGGAGGAATCTCTCCTCCTGATATACATTCTGGAATTGCAGGCAGTGTTCAATTAATTGACACTGGCCCTGCCTCTAGTACAGAACAGGCCTGTTCAAGTACAATCTGACAACGCCACCACGGTAGTGTACACAAATCATCAAGGCGGCACTCGAAACTGCATGGCAAAGCTGGAAGTATCAAAAATCCTCCGTTGGGTAGAAAGTCATCTGACAGCAATATCGGCAGTGTTCATTCCCGGAGTCCTCAACTAGGAAGCGGATTTCCTCAGTCGTCAGGACGTTCACGCTGGAGAGTGGAGAGGCCGCTGCAGAAATGTCTGCACTGGTGTCAGTAGGTGACTGAGGCAGGGATGACTGGGAGATAGTGGGTGACTGAAGCATGTATGAGTGGGAGATAGTGGGTGACTGAGGCCGGGGTGACTGGGAGATAGTGGGTGACAGGGAGATAGTGGGTTACTGAGGGAGGGGTGATAGGAAGGGGTTGGGTAAGTATGGGAAGAAAGTGGGTGACAGGTATAATAAATGACTAAGGCAGGGGTGATAGGGAGATAGTGGATGACTGTGGCAGGGGTGACAGGGACAGTAAGAGACTGAGGCAGGGGTGACAGGGATAGTGGCTGACTGAGGCAGGGGTGACTGGGAGATAGTGGGTGACTGAGGCAGGGTTGACAGGGATAGTGGGTGACTGAAGCAGGGGTGATAGGGTGACAGTGGGTGACTAAAGCAGGGGTGACTGGTATAGTGGGTGACTGAGGCAGGGATCGCAGATATAGTGGTTGACTGAGGCAGCGGTGACTGGGAGATAGTGGGTAACTGAGGCAGGGGTGACAGGGAAAGTGTGTGACTCAGGCAGGGGTGATAGGGAGATAGTGGGCTGCATATCTCTGCCTCACTGCAGCAGCACATTCCTGCTTCAATGACAGCAGCACATCCCTACCTCACTTATAGCAGCACATCCCTGCCTCGCTGACAGCAGCACATCCCTGCCTCGCTGACAGCAGCACATCCCTGCCTCGCTGACAGCAGCACATCCCTGCTTCACTGACAGCAGCACATCCCTGCTTCGCTGACAGCAGCAGGGCCGGATTAACAATGGGGCGGATGGAGCTGCAGCTCCAGGCCCCCCCATCACAATAGGCCCACAGCATCTGCTGTGCTGCTGCAGCAAGGATTTTTTTTCCCCTGCTACAGCAGCTTGCAAGTGATAGTCTGAAGCACCGCTCCCACCGGCGCGTAGATGTATTATTGATAGTAGTTGGACTGCCTGCGTCTGCTACAGCTGGCTGAACGGCTCAAAACGCCAGCAGTACACAGCCACACTTCGGCAGAGGATCTGGAAACTCAACAGGGGGCGTGGCTACACGGAGTCCAGGGGGCGGAGCTACACGGGACTGTCTCAGGCTGCCTGCTGCGAGTCACATGGCTGCTGCTGTGCTGGCTGTGAGAGGGAGAGTTGAAGCTGATGCACATGCAGGGCAGCCAGTGAGAGTGAACTCTGCTGTAGTGTGTAAGGTAAGAGTGAGTGGGGGGGAATTGTGTGTGTGTGAGCTTCTGTGAATGTGATTTCCATGTGAACTTCTATATGTGTGTGTGTCTTGTATGTGAGGTTCTGCAGGGAGTAGGATATAATATAGCAAGGGTGAGAGAGTGCAGGTGCAGGGAGTGTGTGAGTGTAATATAGCGCAAGGGTAAGAGTGTGTAAGTGTAATAAAGTGCGGGAGCAGGGAGTGTGTGAGTGTGATACAGCGCGGGGGGCGGGAGTGAGTGACTGTAATAGAGTGCGGGGAGCGGGAGTGTGTGAGCGTAATATAGCGCAAGGGTGAGAGAGTGAGTGTAATAGATTGCGGGGACAAGGAGTGTGTGAGTGTGATACAGCACGGGGGGCGGGAGTGTGTGAGTGTAATAGAGTGCAGGGGTGGGAGTGTGTGAGTGATACAGCGCAGGGGGCGGGAGTGTGTGAGTGTAATAGAGTGCGGGGGCAGGAGTATGTGAGTATAATAGAGTGCAGGGGACAGGAGCGTGTGACTAATAGAGTGCGGGGGCAGGAGTATGTGAGTATAATAGAGTGCGGGGGACGGGAATGTGTGACTGTAATAGAGTGCGGGGGCAGGAGTAAGTGAGTGTAATAGAGTGCAGGAGGCAGAGAGTGTGTGAGTGATACAGCGCGGGGGGCGGGAGTGTGTGAGTGTAATAGAGTGCAGGGGCGGGAGTGAGTGAGTGTAATAGAGTGGGGGGGCAGAGAGTGTGGGAGTATGATACCGCGCTGGGGGCGGGAGTGTGTGAGTGTAATAGAGTGCAGGTGGCAGGGAATGTGTGAGTGTTATACAGCACAGGGGGCGGGAGTGTGTGAGTGTAATAGAGTGCAAGGTGCGGGAGTGTGTAAGTGTAATAGAGTGCAGGGGCGGGAGTATGAGTGTAATAGAGTGCGGGGGGCAGGGAGTGTGCGAGTGTGATACAGCGCGGGGCGGGAGTGTGTGAGTGTAATAGAGTGCAGGTGGCAGGGAATGTGTGAGTGTTATACAGCACAGGGGGCGGGAGTGTGTGAGTGTAATAGAGTGCAAGGTGCGGGAGTGTGTAAGTGTAATAGAGTGCAGGGGCGGGAGTATGAGTGTAATAGAGTGCGGGGGGCAGGGAGTGTGCGAGTGTGATACAGCGCGGGGCGGGAGTGTGTGAGTGTAATAGAGTGCAGGGGGTGGGAGTGTGTGAGTGTAGTAGAGTGCGGGGGTGGGAGTGTGATACAGCATGAGGGGCAGGAGTGTGAGTGTAATAGAGTGCAGGGGTGGGAGTGTGTGGGTGTATTAGAGTGCGGGGGTTGTAATGTGATACAGCGTGGGGGGTGGGAGTGTAATAGAGTGCAGGGGCGGGAGTGTATGAGTGTAATAGAGTGCAGGGGCAGGAGTTTAAGGGGCAGACTAGATGGGCAAGGGGCAGACTAGATGGGCCAAGTGGTTCTTATCTGCCGTCAAATTCTATGTTTCTATGAGTGTATGAGTGTAATAGAGTGTAGGGGCGGGAGTGTGTGAGTGTGATACAGCGTGGGGGGCGGGAATGTGTGATTGTAATGGAGTGCAGGGGGCGGGAGTGTGTGAGTGTTATAGAGTGCAAGGGGCAGGGAGTGTGTGAGTGTGATACAGCGCTGGGGGCGGGAGTGTGTGAGTGTAATGGAGTGCAGGGGGCGGGAGTGTGTGAGTGTTATAGAGTGCAGGGGGGAGGGAGTGTGTGAGTGTGATACAGCGCAGGCCGCGAGGGGTGGGAGTGTGGGGCCAATGTGTTTTTCCTACTGAGGCCATTCATTTTTTTTTCGCCCCTTTGGGGTCCAGTGTGTTTTATTTTACCTGTAGGGGCCAGTATTTTTATTTGTATTTTTCTGGCGGTGCCAATGTGTCTGCGAGGGGGGGGGGGATTTGAGGTTAGGGTCAGGCTGCGGGGAGGGGGGGCTAGGGTTAGGCACCCCCGGGGATGGTTAGGGTTAGGCTGCGGTGGTGGTGGGGTGTTTAGGTTTAGGGTACGGGAAAGGTGGGTTAGGGTTAGGGAGGTTAGCTTAGTTAAATAGTTCATGTAGGTATTTTCAACATCGGGATGCCTATGTCGGTATTTCTCTGACGTCCTAGTGGATGCTGGGAACTCCGTAAGGACCATGGGGAATAGACGGGCTCCGCAGGAGACTGGGCACTCTATAAGAAAGATTTGGTACTATCTGGTGTGCACTGGCTCCTCCCTCTATGCCCCTCCTCCAGACCTCAGTTAGATTTCTGTGCCCGGCCGAGCTGGATGCACACTAGGGGCTCTCCTGAGCCCCTAGAAAGAAAGTATATGTTAGGTTTTTTATTTTACAGTGAGACCTGCTGGCAACAGGCTCACTGCAACGAGGGACTAAGGGGAGAAGAAGCGAACCTACCTGCTTGCAGCTAGCTTGGGCTTCTTAGGCTACTGGACACCATTAGCTCCAGAGGGATCGACCGCAGGACCCGTCCCTGGTGTTCGTTCCCGGAGCCGCGCCGCCGTCCCCCTTACAGAGCCAGAAGCATGAAGATGGTCCGGAAAATCGGCGGCAGAAGACTTCAGTCTTCACCAAGGTAGCGCACAGCACTGCAGCTGTGCGCCATTGCTCCTCATACACACTTCACACTCCGGTCACTGAGGGTGCAGGGCGCTGGGGGGGGCGCCCTGAGCAGCAATAAAAACACCTTGGCTAACAAAATAACCACAATATATAGCCCCAGAGGCTATATATGTGGTAATTACCCCTGCCAGAATCCATAAAAAAGCGGGAGAAAAGTCAGCCGAAAAAGGGGCGGAGCCATCTCCCTCAGCACACTGGCGCCATTTCTCCCTCACAGTTCCGCTGGAAGGAAGCTCCCTGGCTCTCCCCTGCAGTCTACACTACAGAAAGGGTAAAAAAGAGAGGGGGGGCACTAAATTTAGGCGCAGTATAACTTATAGCAGCTATAAGGGGACATAATTCAGTTAGTCCCTGCATTATATAGCGCTCTGGTGTGTGCTGGCATACTCTTTCTCTGTCTCCCCAAAGGGCTTTTGTGGGGTCCTGTCTCCTTTAAGAGCATTCCCTGTGTGTGTGTGTGGTGTGTCGGTACGGCTGTGTCGACATATTTGATGAGGAGGCTTATGTGGAGGCAGAGCAGATGCCTATAAATGTGATGTCACCCCCTGCGGGGCAGACACCGGAGTGGATGGACTTATGGAAGGAATTACGTGCAAGTGTCGACTCCTTACATAAAAAATTTTGACGACATGCCAAACGCGGGACAGCCAGCTTCTCAGCTCGTGCCTGCCCAGACAATTCAAAGGCCATCAGGGGCTCTGAAACGCCCACTACCTCAGATGGCAGACACAGATGTCGACACGGATACTGATACCAGTGTCGACGACGAGGAGTCAAATTTAATGTCCACTAGGGCCATTCGTTGCATGATTGAGGCAATGAAAGAGGTATTACACATTTCTGATATAAACCCAGGTACCTCAAAAAAGGGTATTATGTTTGGGGAGAAAAAACTACCAATAGTTTTTCCCCCATCTGAAGAATTAAATGAAGTGTGTGAAGAAGCGTGGGCTTTCCCCGATAAAAAATTGGTGATTTCAAAAAAATTACTAATGGCGTTCCCTTTCTCGCCAGAGGATAGGTCACGTTGGGAAACTCCCCCTAGGGTGGATAAAGCACTCACACGTTTGTCAAAAAAGGTGGCACTACCGTCTCCGGATACGGCCGCCCTAAAGGAACCTGCTGATAGAAAGCAGGAGGCTATCCTAAAGTCTATATATACACACACTGGTGTTATACTGAGACCAGCTATTGCTTCAGCGTGGATGTGCAGTGCTGCTGCTGCTTGGTCAGATTCCCTGTCGGAAAATATTGACACCCTAGACAGGGACACTATATTGCTAACCGTAGAGCATATAAAAGACTCAGTCTTATACATGAGAGATGCACAGAGGGAGATCTGCCGGCTGGCATCTAGAATAAGTGCATTGTCCATTTCTGCTAGGAGAGGCTTATGGACTCGGCAGTGGACAGGGGATGCAGATTCGAAAAGGCACATGGAAGTTTTGCCTTATAAGGGTGAGGAGTTATTCGGGGATGGTCTCTCAGACCTTGTTTCCACAGCAACAGCTGGGAAGTCAGCATTTTTGCCCCATGTCCCCTCACAGCCTAAGAAAGCGCCGTATTATCAGGTACAGTCCTTTCGACCCCAGAAAAACAGGCGGGGAAAAGGCGGGTCCTTTCTGTCTAGAGGCAGAGGAAGTGGAAAAAAGCTGCAACACACAGCAGGTTCCCAGGAACAAAAGTCCTTCCCCGCTTCTTCCAAATCCGCCGCATGACGGTGGGGCTCCACAGGCGGAGCCAGGTACGGTGGGGGGCCGCCTCAAAAATTTCAGCGATCAGTGGGTTCGCTCACGGGTGGATCCCTGGATCCTTCAAGTAGTATCTCAGGGGTACAAGCTGGAATTCGAGGCGTCTCCCCCCCGCCGTTTCCTCAAATCGGCCTTACCGACAACTCCCTCGGGCAGGGAGGCTGTGCTAGAGGCAATTCACAAGCTGTATTCCCAGCAGGTGATAGTCAAGGTACCCCTACTTCAACAAGGACGGGGTTACTATTCCAGACTGTTTGTGGTACCGAAACCGGACGGTTCGGTGAGACCCATTTTAAATTTGAAATCCTTGAACACATACATAAAAAGATTCAAGTTCAAGATGGAATCGCTCAGGGCGGTTATTGCAAGCCTGGACGAGGGGGATTACATGGTATTCCTGGACATCAAGGATGCTTACCTGCATGTCCCCATTTACCTTCCTCACCAGGAGTACCTCAGATTTGTGGTACAGGATTGCCATTACCAATTCCAGACACTACCGTTTGGACTGTCCACGGCACCGAGGGTGTTTACCAAGGTAATGGCAGAAATGATGATACTCCTTCGAAAAAAGGGAGTTTTAATTATCCCGTACTTGGACGATCTCCTAATAAAGGTGAGGTCCAAGGAGCAGTTGCTGGTCGGAGTAGCACTATCTCGGGAAGTGCTACAACAGCATGGCTGGATTCTAAACATTCCAAAGTCACAGCTGGTTCCTTCCACACGCTTACTGTTCCTGGGGATGATTCTGGACACAGAACAGAAAAAAGTGTTTCTCCCGCAGGAGAAAGCCAAGGAGCTGTCATCTCTAGTCAGAGACCTCCTGAAACCAAAACAGGTATCGGTGCATCACTGCACACGAGTCCTGGGAAAAATGGTGGCTTCATACGAAGCAATTCCATTCGGCAGGTTCAATGCAAGGACCTTCCAGTGGGACCTCTTGGACAAGGGCGACACAAGAAGCAGGATGGCGATGGCAGAAGCCACAAGGATTCTCCGATGGGCGGAAAATCACTCATTCCGGGAGTGGACAACTGGGAAGCAGACTTCCTCAGCAGACACGACCTACACCCGGGAGAGTGGGGACTTCATCCAGAAGTCTTCCTACTGTTGGTAAACCGTTGGGAAAGGCCACAGGTGGACATGATGGCGTCCCGCCTCAACAAAAAGCTAAAGAGATATTGCGCCAGGTCAAGGGACCCTCAGGCGATAGCTGTGGACGCTCTAGTGACACCGTGGGTGTACCAGTCGGTTTATGTGTTCCCTCCTCTGCCTCTCATACCAAAGGTACTGAGAATAATAAGAAGGCGAGGAGTAAGAACGATACTCGTGGTTCCGGATTGGCCAAGAAGAGCTTGGTACCCAGAACTTCAAGAAATGATATCAGAGGACCCATGGCCTCTACCGCTCAGACAGGATCTGCTACAGCAGGGGCCCTGTCTGTTCCAAGACTTACCGCGGCTGCGTTTGACGGCATGACGGTTAAATTCCGGATCCTAAAGGAAAAGGGCATTCTGGAGGAAGTCATTCCTACGCTGATAAAAGCCAGGAAAGAAGTAACCGCAAACCATTATCACCGTATTTGGCGAAAATATGTTGCGTGGTGTGAGGCCAGGAAGGGCCCTACAGAGGAATTTCAGCTGGGTCGTTTTCTGCACTTCCTACAGTCGGGAGTGACTATGGGCCTAAAATTGGGTTCCATTAAGGTTCAGATTTTGGCTCTGTCGATTTTCTTCCAGAAAGAACTGGCTTCACTGCCTGAAGTTCAGACTTTTGTTAAGGGAGTGCTTCATATTCAGCCCCCTTTTGTGCCTCCTGTGGCACCTTGGGATCTCAATGTGGTGTTGAGTTTCCTGAAATCACATTGGTTTGAGCCACTTAAAACTGTGGATTTGAAATATCTCATGTGGAAAGTGGTCATGTTATTGGCCTTGGCTTCGGCCAGGCGAGTGTCAGAATTGGCGGCTTTGTCATGCAAAAGCCCTTATCTGATTTTCCATATGGATAGGGCAGAATTGAGGACTCGTCCCCAGTTTCTCCCTAAGGTGGTATCAGCTTTTCACTTGAACCAACCTATTGTAGTGCCTGGGGCTACTAGGGACTTGGAAGATTCCAAGTTACTGGACGTAGTCAGGGCCTTGAAAATTTATGTTTCCAGGACGGCGGGAGTCAGGAAAACTGACTCGCTTTTTATCCTGTATGCACCCAACAAAATAGGTGCTCCTGCTTCTAAGCAGACTATTGCTCGCTGGATTTGTAGCACAATTCAGCTGGCGCATTCTGCGGCTGGATTGCCGCATCCTAAATCAGTAAAAGCCCATTCCACAAGGAAGGTAGGCTCATCTTGGGCGGCTACCCGAGGGGTCTCGGCTTTACAACTTTGCCGAGCTGCTACTTGGTCAGGGGCAAACACGTTTGCAAAATTCTACAAATTTGATACCCTGGCTGAGGAGGACCTGGAGTTCTCTCATTCGGTGCTGCAGAGTCATCCGCACTCTCCCGCCCGTTTGGGAGTTTTGGTATAATCCCCATGGTCCTTACGGAGTTCCCAGCATCCACTAGGACGTCAGAGAAAATAAGATTTTACTCACCGGTAAATCTATTTCTCGTAGTCCGTAGTGGATGCTGGGCGCCCATCCCAAGTGCGGATTGTCTGCAATACTTGTATATAGTTATTGCCTAACTAAAGGGTTATTGTTGAGCCATCTGTTGAGAGGCTCAGTTATATTTCATACTGTTAACTGGGTATAGTATCACGAGTTATATGGTGTGATTGGTGTGGCTGGTATGAGTCTTACCCGGGATTCAAAATCCTTCCTTATTGTGTCAGCTCTTCCGGGCACAGTATCCTAACTGAGGTCTGGAGGAGGGGCATAGAGGGAGGAGCCAGTGCACACCAGATAGTACCAAATCTTTCTTATAGAGTGCCCAGTCTCCTGCGGAGCCCGTCTATTCCCCATGGTCCTTACGGAGTTCCCAGCATCCACTACGGACTACGAGAAATAGATTTACCGGTGAGTAAAATCTTATTTTTGACAGCCAGCATGCCAACCATCGGGATCCTGATACCAACCCCATTAAAACATATATAATAACCCAAAAATTGGGCCTGATTCTGAGTCAAACTCAGGCACATCTTTGTGTGCATCTTTTGCCTCTGTAGTGTGTGCGACTTTATCCTGATCTTAAAACACAAACGTCAAAACCTGCACCTGCCCCATGCTATGTGCAGATCTCTGACAGACCTACTGCCTCCAATGTTAGCGATGAATCATCTGATTTCGCTACAACTGCAGTGACACTCCTATAACATGTCCATAAGATGGTGCGTCTCCGTGTGTCTTATGCCATTCCCCAGTCAGGAGCCCCTAATACATTATACTGTAGCTATGTATTGGATATTAGCAATTTGGGTTTGAATCTATCTATCTATCTATCTATCTATCTATCTATCTATCTATCTATCTATCTATCTATCTATCTATCTATCTATCTATATGCTGGGTCACCTCAGTTTTCCCTGTTCTGCCCTGTCCAGGCGACACCATCCAACCCCACCATTCCTTCTCAGTATAACTACTTATTACAAAAGTAAACTTTTTTTTTACATATAGAAAGATTTCACATTCATGACATCGCTGAGCGACCTGTAACCTCTTTCGTTGAGAGGTTTCATATTTATGTCATCACTAAGTGCACCATTTTCTATATTACAGTCACGTTAACAAGAGATGTTTTCCTTTGGTCATTTTTAGATTGTCACATTACACTGTTGATATAATTGAAGAAGTGAGGGAGACTGAGGTTTTTCAAGGTAGGTGCTAGTCACACCTCCTGTGCAGACCACGCCCTCACAACATCAACCACACCCCTAACATTACTAGTCACACACCCATGGTGTTTTCACATCCCCTGCCGTGGCATAAAATAGGCCCTTCATAAATTTCAGCTCCAGGCCCATATGGACCTTAATCTGGCACTGGACAGCAGCACATCCCTGCTTCGCTGACAGCAGCACATCCCTGCCTCGCTGACAGCAGCACATCCCTGTCTCGCTGACAGCAGCACAGCACTGCTTCGCTGACAGCAGCACATCACTGCTTCACTACCAGCAGCACATCCCTGCCTCACTGGCAGCAGCACATCCCTGCCTTACTGACAGCTGTATATAGGGCCTAATTCAGACCTGATCCCTGCTGTGCATATTCACACAACAGGAGATCAGGTCTGAAGTGCGTGTGTGCTGGTGCCGCAGTGCACCGGCACATGCCAGAGATGCGATCAGCATCTCTGCCCAGTGAGCGCCTCTGCCTGATTGACAGGCAGAGGCGGTCACTGGGCAGGAGGAGTCGGGCCAGCGGCGTTGTGCCGCCATTTTGGGGGCACAGTCAGGACAACGCAGACATGACCGGACCGTATGGGGGCGGGCCGTGACGGCTGCGTGACCCGGACAGCAACGGGCCTTATTTACTAAAATCTCAGATAAATTTTATGGCATTTATGTGCAGTCTAGTTTGCACAGTTGATAGAGTGTTGATCTTGCACTATCAATGTAAGCCTCACATAGGTTTGATACACATGTAAGTTTGTTTTTATTTTACTACATTGTGGTTTGTGGCTCTATACCATGTAATGCATGTCTTTTAACAGTAGTCAAGTCTTCCAATGTGCTTGTTAGTGAAACCCAATAGATAGCTTTATTTTATTTTGTTTCTTCAAATATTGAATGCATATGTCTTATAACTTTTTTTTTTTTCAATATACAGGTTGAGTATCTGTATATACATTTTTATTATAAGATTTTCAATGACACAAGTACATCCAAGTTGCAGATTATGGATTGTGAAGGACAAATCAACCATATAAACAATTTAAGCAATTTAAATTGCATGCAGGTAGTAGAATATCAAACTCCTTGGATGAGAGTTGGTCGTAATAAACTAGGATAGAAAAGAATAAAGTAGAAAATAAGATTTTAAACCTACCGGTAAATCTTTTTCTCGTAGTCCGTAGAGGATGCTGGGGACTCCGTAAGGACCATGGGGATAGACGGGCTCCACAGGAGACATGGGCACTTTAAGAAAGACTTTAGTTCTGGGTGTGCACTGGCTCCTCCCTCTATGCCACAGTTAGAGAAACTGTGCCCAGAGGAGACGGACAGTATGAGGAAAGGATTTTGTTAATCCAGGGCAAGATTCATACCAGCCACACCAATCACACCGTATAACTTGTGATAAACTACCCAGTTATCAGTATGAAAAAACAACATAGCATCAGTGCAGGACCGATGCAACTATAACATAACCCTTATTGAAGCAATAACTATATACAAGTATTGCAGAAGTAGTCCGCACTTGGGACGGGCGCCCAGCATCATCTACGGACTACGAGAAAAAGATTTACCAGTAGGTTTAAAATCTTATTTTCTCTAACGTCCTAGAGGATGCTGGGGACTCCGTAAGGACCATGGGGATTATACCAATGCTCCAAAACGGGCGGGAGAGTGCGGATGACTCTGCAGCACCGATTGAGCAAACATGAGTTCCTCCTCAGCCAGGGTATCAAACTTATAGTATTTTGCAAAGGTGTGTGAACCCGACCAAGTAGCAGCTTGACACAGCTGTAGTGCCGAGACCCCTCGGGCAGCCGCCCAAGAAGAGCCCACTTTCCTCGTGGAATGGGCCTTGACCGATTTCAGTAACTGCAATCCAGCCATAGAATGCGCTTGCTGAATCGTGTTACAAATCCGGCGAGCAATAGCCTGCTTTGAAGCAGGGGCACCAATCTTGTTGGTTGCATACAGGACAAACAGCGCTTCAGTTTTCCTGACTCTAGCCGTCCTGGCCACGTAAATTTTCAAAGCCCTAACCACATCAAGTAACTCGGAATCCTCCAAGTCACGCGTAGCCACAGGCACCACAATAGGTTGGTTCATATGAAAAGATGAGACCACTTTTGGTAGGAATTGAGGACGGGTCTGCAATTCCGCTCTATCCACATGGAATACCAAATATGGGCTTTTATGTGACAAAGCCGCTAATTCCGACACTCGCCTAGCCGAAGCCAAGGCTAATAACATGACCACCTTCCATGTGAGATATTTTAACTCCACTGTTTTAAGTGGTTCAAACCAGTGTAATTTTAGAAAACTTAACACCACGTTAAGGTCCCAAGGTGCCACCGGAGGCACAAAAGGAGGCTGAATATGCAGCACTCCTTTTACAAAAGTCTGAACTTCTGGAAGAGAAGCCAATTCTTTTTGAAAGAAAATGGATAAGGCTGAAATCTGGACCTTAATAGAGCCTAATTTTAGGCCCAAATTCACTCCAGTTTGTAGGAAGTGAAGGAAACGGCCCAGATGGAATTCTTCCGTAGGAGCATTCCTGGCCTCACACCAAGAAACATAATTTCGCCATATACGGTGTAATGTTTTAACGTTACATCCTTCCTAGCCTTTATCAGCGTAGGGATGACCTCAACCGGAATGCTAGGATCCGGCATTCAACCGCCATGCCGTCAAATGCAGCCGCGGTAAGTCTTGGAGCAGACAGGGCCCCTGATGCAACAGGTCCTGTCTTAGAGGGAGAGGCCACAGATCTTCTGTGAGCATTTCCTGCAGATCCGGATACCAGGTCCTCCGTGGCCAATCTGGAACAATGAGGATTGTTCTCACTCCTCTTTGTCTTATTATCCTCAACACCTTGGGTATGAGAGGAAGAGGAGGAAATACATAGACCGACCGGAACACCCACGGTGTCACTAGGGCGTCTACAGCTACTGCCTGAGGGTCTCTTGACCTTGCGCAATACCTCTGTAGCTTTTTGTTGAGCCGGGACGGCATCATGTCTATCTGTGGCAGTTCCCACCGACTTGTAATCTGTGCAAAGACTTCCTGATGAAGTCCCCACTCTCCCGGATGTAGGTCGTGTCTGCTGAGGATGTCTGCTTCCCAGTTGTCCACTCCCGGAATGAACACTGCTGACAGTGCGCTTGCGTGATTCTCCACCCAGCGAAGAATTCTGGTGGCTTGTGCCATCGCCACTCTGCTTCTTGTGCCGCCTTGGCGGTTTACATGAGCCACTGCGGTGACGTTGTCTGACTGGATCAGAACCGGTTGGTCGCAAAGTAAGGTCTCCGCTTGACGTAGGGCATTGTATATGGCCCTTAGTTCCAGGATGTTGATGTGAAGACAAGTCTCTTGACTTGACCAAAGACCTTGGAAATTTCTTCCCTGTGTGACTGCTCCCCAACCTTGGAGGCTTGCGTCTGTGGTCACCAGGATCCAGCCCTGAATGCTGAATCTGCGTCCCTCGAGAAGGTGAGCACTCTGCAGCCACCACAAGAGTGATACCCTGACCCTGGGGGACAGGGTGATCAACCAATGCATCTGTAAATGTGACCCGGACCACTTGTCCAGTAGGTCCCATTGGAAAGTCCTCGCATGGAACCTGCCGAATGGAATGGCCTCGTATGATGCCACCATCTTTCCCAGGACTCGAGTGCAGTGATGCACTGACACCTGTTTTGGTTTCAATAGGTTCCTGACAAGAGTCATGAGTTCCTGGGCCTTTTCTATCAGGAGATAAACCCTCTTCTGGTCTGTGTCCAGAATCATGCCCAAGAAAGACAGACGAGTAGTAGGAATCAACTGCGACTTCGGGATATTGAGAATCCAGCCGTGTTGCTGTAACACTTTCAGTGAAAGTGATACGCTGTTCAGCAACTGCTCTCTTGATCTCGCTTTTATGAGATCGCCCAAGTACGGGATAATTGTGACACCTTGCTTGCACAGGAGCACCATCATTTCCGCCATTACCTTGGTGAAAATTCTCAGGGCCATGGAGAGACCAAACAGCAACGTCTGAAATTGGCAATGACAGTCCTGTACCGCAAATCTGAGTTACGCCTGATGAGGTGGATAAATGGGGACATGAAGGTATGCATCCTGTACACAAATGCGGACAACAGGTGTCAAGCCGTGTGTTGCCTTTGTCAAGCTGTAATAAGTAGGGATAAGGACGTTAACCACCTCGGAACATCCTCCCTTATACGTCACCTGCAGCGCATTCATCATAAGTCAGTGACAAGTTCAAAAACTTTGGATGACAGTGGAAGCAGTCCACTAACCACTAAATCCCTTCCTCTTGTAACCAAGCTCCTGCAAACCACACCACCAACTCCCTCAGTGTCAATTTCCTCCTTAGACAGGAGAGCCAATAGTCCTGCAGGCCATGTCACTGGCAAGTCTGACGAGTCCTCTCCTGCCTGGGATTCCTCCGATGCATCCTTGAGTGTAACGCCTACTGCTGCTGGCGCTGCTGTTGTTGCTGCTGGGAGTCGATCGTCATCCCAGAGGGGAAGTCGGAAGACCACTTGTACTTCTTCCAGTAAGCAATTGACTGTCCAACAGTCCTTTGCGAGGAAGATGAAATATCACAGCAGTCATCCTGCTGCAAAGCGGATAACTCAGGTCTGGGTGGTGAGAAACGTGGTTCCGGTATCCATTGTTAATTTAGAGGCAACTAGAGACTTGATTGAGGTACTGTGTCCCCGGTACCAAATACCCTCTAGGTTCCATTTCTCTAGGCAGGCGATACCGAAAATGTACACAGACCTCAGAAAAAGAGTCACCAGTGTCCTAAAAAATGCAGTTGTACCCAATGTCCACTTGTCTGTGGTTAAGTGGAGCAGGGCAGACTCAGGACTATATGACTGTGACAGCCCACTGGGTAGATGTATTGCCTCCCGCAGCAAGAACAGCAGCGGCGGCACCAGTAGCAGCATCTCGCAATTGCCAACTCGTTCCTAGGCAGGCTACGCTTTGTATCACCGCTTTCCATAAGAGGCACACAGCTGACAACCACTTACGGAAACTGAGGAACATCATCGCAGAATGGCTTACCCCAATTGAACTCTCCTGGGGATTTGTGACATCGGACAACGCCACCAATATTGTGCGTGCATTACATCTGGGCAAATTCCAGCACGTCTCATGTTTTGCACATACATTGAACTTGGTGGTGCAGAATTATTTAAAAAACGACAGGGGCGTGCAAGAGATGCTGTCGGTGGCCCGAAGAATTGCGGGCCACTTTCTGCCTTCAGCCACCGCATGCCGAAGACTGGAGCACCACCAAACATTCCTGAACCTGCCCTGCCATCATCTGAAGCAAGAGGTGGTAACGAGGTGGAATTCAACCCTCTATATGCTTCAGAGGATGGAGGAGCAGCAAAAGGCCATTCAAGCCTATACATCTGCCCACGATATAGGCAAAGGAGGGGGAATGCACCTGACTCAAGCGCAGTGGAGAATGATTTCAACGTTGTGCAAGGTTCTGCAACCCTTTGAACTTTCCACACGTGAAGTCAGTTCAGACACTGCCAGCCTGAGTCAGGTCATTCCCCTCATCAGGCTTTTGCAGAAGAAGCTGGAGACATTGAAGGAGGAGCTAAAACAGAGCGATTCAACTAGGCATGTGGGACTTGTGGCTGGAGCCCTTAATTTGCTTAACCAGGATTCAATCTGTTGAAATCAGAGCACTACATTTTGGCCGCCGTGCTCGATCCTAGATTTAAAACCTACATTGTATCTCTCTTTCCGGCAGACACAAGTCTGCAGAGGTTCAAAGACCTGCTGGTGAGAAAATTGTCAAGTCAAGCGGAACGTGACCCGTCAACAGCTCCTCCTTCACATTCTCCCGCAACTGGGGGTGCGAGAAAAAGGCTAAGAATTCCGAGCCCACCCGCTGGCGGTGATGCAGGGCAGTCTGGAGTGAGTGCTGACATCTGGTCCAGACTGAATGACCTGGCAACGATTACTGACATGTCGTCTACTGTCACTGCATATGATTCTGTCACCTTTGAAAGAATGGTGGAGAAAAAGAGGCAATTTGGAGGCCCTTGCACAAACTGGCTTTATTCTACCTAAGTTGCCCTCCCTCCAGTGTGTACTCCGAAAGAGTGTTTAGTGCGGCCGCTCACCTTGTCAGCAATCGGCGTACAAGGTTACTTCCAGAAAATGTGGAGAAGATGATGATCATCAAAATTAATTATAATCAATTCCTCCGTGGAGACATTCACCAGCAATTGCCTCCAGAAAGTACACAGGGATCTGAGATGGTGGATTCCAGTGGGGACGAATTAATAATCTGTGAGGAGGGGGATGTACACAGTGAAAGGGGTGAGGAATCGGAGGATGATGAGGTGGACATCTTGCCTCTGTAGAGCCAGTTTGTGCAAGGAGAGATTGATTGATTCTTTTTTGGTGGGGGCCCAAACCAACCAGTCATTTCAGTCAGTCGTGTGGCAGACCCTGTCGCTGAAATGATGGGTTCGTCAATGTTTTTCTTTTCAATCTAAACCCCTGCAGTTTTCTGTAAGCATCTGCTTCGCAATGATGATCAACAAGTCACAAGGGAAAACACTCAGGGCTGGAGGCGTAGATCTTAGGACCAGCTGCTACAAGCATGGCAGAGGTGTCACTATCACTGGTGACACACAGAGAGGCGGCGAGGGAGATTGTAATGCAGTGCGCGCAGATAAGCAGCGCAATGGTAAAAAGGAGGCATGGTCTCATAGGTAGGGGCGTGGCCTGAATCACCATTTTGTTGCTGCGGGTATCCCGGGGGTTGGGGGCTGTACCCGGGGACTAGTGTGTGAGTGGTGCTGGCTCCTGCACAGTGACAGAAACTGGGTGTTGCACGTAATGTCACAGTAAAACACCCATATTCTGTCACTGAAGAAGAGCCGGCACTTTGGTGTCACCCCACTTGGCGGGTGACACTCGGGTGTGTGCCGCAACCCCGTTGTGATGCCACTGACCCATGGGAAGCTTTACGTGGCTTACCCATGTGTTAGTAGCCCCAAGCATCTTTTGTGTTAGTCCCTGAAGAAAAACTTCAAATATTGTTTACAATTTTGTAATCAATGGCCTAATTCAGTAAGGATTGCAAATTCTGCTAAGTAACAGAATTTGCAATCCTTTGGTTCGCATGCTGGGGCCACCCATCACAGGGCATGGCCACCCAGCATGCCGCCTCCCTTCTTGACCACGCTGAAATTGCAGTCTCAGTGCAGTTCAGCGTGATCATAAAAAATGGGTTAGCCTCCTGTTGGTGCAGACTGTACATGTGCGCAGGAAGCCGCCACCATTTTTGTGATCGCAACGGCTGCATGTGATGTCATGCAGCCGCTCTGACCACGCCTCCTGTTTCTCCGTTGAAGCCCTGCCCCCGCACCGACCCATCTCCGACTTTGAAATGGAGTGTTGCTGACCCCCCCCCCCCCCGCACCGATTGACAGTCACAGAAAATGCAGGCGCATGCGTATGCTCTTAGCAATTTTTGCAGTTGGATTGCTTATTGTGATTGCAATCCAACCTGAATCAGGCTCTATTACCTATCACAATGCACTGCAGGTAGTACAAAATGGGGTTAATATAGGAGAAAACCCCCCAGAGCTGTGCTCCTTAACTGTCCCTGGTGGCTAGTGGAGCGGCTGCCCAGTAATCAGTGTCCACGCCAGTGCGCACACGGCCCGCCCCCTACAGCCATGCTGGATCACGGTATAGTGTGGGCACAGAAGCCCCTTACCTCCCTTTCATCAGCGGCCTCGTGATCCCGGAGGGCGGTGTGTGTGTGACTGACCTTAGGAAGAAACCGGAGCCTCCGCTGCAGTGACCCAGCAACCAGGGCACGGGAGTATACTGCGCCGCTGGGAGTGATGGAGCTGCAGTAAAGATGTCTATTAGACCTAGCCTGCTGCAGCCCTTGTACATTCTTATAAAAAAAGTTCTTCTTTTCTTGTCAAAATTAATAGCTAAGTATAGGCTGCCTGAGGCAGCCCCCTGTTAAGTGTCCTGCTACTGAAGGCACCAACTACAAACTGAGCTCCCTGTTCATGGAAGCGAGGTTATAGAGCAGGGGGCGCTGAGCATCTTGGGAACAGTCAAAAGCTTTGAGCCTGTTGGTGCCTCAGATCAAGATCCTACTCTACACCACAATGTGAATCCTTGTGGAGTCCAGTGTACCCCACAGAAGAAATGAATGTGTCACACCCATTGGCAGCAACATTAGAATAGCTGCTGATGGGCACAATGGAGAAAGGAAGGGGGAAAAACATTTGAATCCAGCACATATATGTAATTTGAATATGTAATTTGTACCTTCCTACTTTAAAATGTAATGGATGAACCTCACCCTGTGAGAACTATCTTCATGATCAAGAGATCTCATATGCAAGATAAGTATGTGTTGGCAGAGGCGCTCACTGGGCAGAGATGCTGATCGCATCTCTGGCATGTGCCGGTGCACTGCGGCACCAGCACACACACACACACACTTCAGACCTGATCTCCTGTTGTGTGAATATGCACAGCAGAGATCAGGTCTGAATACAGCTGTCAGTAAGGCAGGGATCTGCTGCTGCCAGTGAGGCAGGGATGTGCTGCTGTCAGTGAAGCAGTGATCTGCTGCTGCCAGTGAGGCAGGGATCTGCTGCTGCCAGTGAGGCAGGGATGTGCTGCTATAAGTGAGGCAGGTATGTGCTGCTGTCAATGAGGCAGGGATGTGCTGCTGTCAGTGAAGCAGGGATGTGCTGCTGTCAGCGAGGCAGTGATCTGCTGCCCACTATCTCCCTATCACCCCTGCCTGAGTCACACACTTTCCCTGTCACCCCTGCCCCAGTTACCCACTATCTCCCAGTCACCGCTGCCTCAGTTAACCACTATACCTGCGACCCCTGCCTCAGTCACCTACTATACCAGTCACCCCTGCTTTAGTCACCCACTATCTCTGTCACCCCTGCCTCAGTCAACCACTATCTCCATATCACCCCTACCTCAGTCACCCACTATCCCTGTCACCTCTGCCTCAGTCACCCACTGTCACCCTATCACCCCTGCCTCAGTCACCCACTATCCCTGTCACCCCTGCCTCAGTCTCCTACTGTCCCTGTCACCCCTGCCACAGTCATCCACTATATCCCTATCACCCCTGCCTTAGTCACTGACTATCTCCCAGTCACCCCGGCCTCAGTCACCCACTATCTCCCAGTCATACATGCTTCAGTCACCCACTATCTCCCAGTCATCCCTGCCTCAGTCACCTACTGACACCAGTGCAGACATTTCTGCTGCGGCCTCTCCACTCTCCAGCGTGAACGTACTGACGACTGAGGAAATCCGCTTCCCAGTTGAGGACTCCGGGAATGAACACTGCCGATATTGCTGGCAGATGACGTTCTACCCAACTGAGGATTTTTGATACTTTTAGCTTTGCCATGCAATTTCGAGTGCCGCCTTGATGATTTGTGTACACTACCGTGGTGTCGTTGTCCGATTGTACTTGAACAGGCCTGTTCTGTACTAGAGGCAGGGCCAGTGTCAATGAATTGAACACTGCCCGCAATTCCAGAATGTTTATCGGGAGGAGAGATTCCTCCCTGGTCCACCGATGGTGAAGGGTCGTCATCACGGCCATGACCTTGGTGAATTTCCGAGGTGCCGTGGCCAAACCAGAAGGCAGGACCTGAGATCCAAAAACTAACCAGGCACAACACTGCTTAGCTTCCAACATCAGATGAGATTGGACATATCCAGTGTGATGCGGCTGTAGATGATTTTTGCTGTTTCTAACTTCTACTTCTAACTACTGGTACATCAATGAATAAGTTTCAAAATATAATGCATCAAGAGAACGGTGTTGGTAGTATAAAACTACCTACAGCACCTGGTATTCCCAGGTGGTCTCACATCCAAGAACAAACCAGGCCCAAAATCAGGTGATATTGGGCATATACAGTGTGGTGTGGCTGTAGATGAGCTTAGTGGTTTCTGTTAGAGTTCTTCTACTTCTAACTACTCGTACATAAATGAGTAAGCAGCCGATTTATTAAACCTGGTGAAATGATAATTTGCATGGTGATAAAGTACCAGCCAATCAGCTCCTAATTGCCATGTCACAGGCTGGGTTTGAAAAATGACAGTTAGGAGCTGACTGGCTGGTACTTTATCACCTTGCACTTTATCAGTTCACCAGGCTTAATAGATCTGCCCCAATGTTTCAAAATGGAATGCATCAAGAGAACGGTGTTAGTATTGTAAAAATACACACAGCTCCTGGTATTTCCTTGTGGTCTCCCATCCAAGTACTAAAACCAGGACCAACACTGCTCAGCTTCCATGATCAGGAGAGATTGGGCAAATCCAGTGTGCTGTGGCTGTAGATGAGCTGGTGGTTTCTGTTACAGCTCTTCTACTTCTAACTTCTGGTACATAAAAGAATACATGTAAAAATTAAATGTACCAAGAAAATGGTGTTGGTAGTTTAAAAACACCTAAAGAATCTGATACTACCAAGCAGTCTCCCATCCATGTATTAACAAAGTCCAATACTGCTTTGCTTCAAAAATCAAATGAGATTGGGCATATCCAGTGTGGTGTGGCTTTAGATAAGCTTTGTGGTTTCTGTTAGAGCTCTTCTACTTCTAACTACTGGTACATTAATGAATATGTATAAGGTTGTAGTTTATCCAATATGCCTTTACTACCTTACCTTTCAACCCCCCCTCCCTCCCCTCTTCTCCTTATAGCTTCCTTAGTTCTCTCCTCCTCGTGTGTGCGTTATTTGTTTTCTCATACGTCCTAGAGGATGCTGGGGTCACATTAAGAACCATGGGGTATAGACGGGATCCGCAGGAGACATGGGCACTTTAAGACTTTCAAAGGGTGTGAACTGTCTCCTCCCTCTATGACCCTCCTCCAGACTCCAGTTTTAGTATTGTGCGCAGTGATACTGGATGCACTACAGGGGAGCTCTACTGAGTTTCTCTGAAAAGACTTGTTAGTTTTTTTTATTTTCAGGGAGGCTGCTGGCAACAGTCTCCCTGCTTCGTGGGACTTAGGGGAGAGAAGTATGACCAACTTCTAGTGAGTTCAATGGCTCTGCTTCAGGCTGACAGGACACCATTAGCTCCTGAGGGTGCTGATCGCTGGGTACGCCTAGATGCACACTCCCGCAGCCTGCCGTCACCCCCTTACAGAGCCAGAAGACAGGTGAGTAGCAGAAGAACAGAAGACTTCTTCTTCAGTGACGGCATTCTGAGGTACCGAGCAGCGAGCGGAACGCTGCGCGCCATGCTCACACACAAACACAGGCACTGCAGGGTGCAGGGCACGGGGGGGGGGGCACCCTGGGCAGCATAAATTCCTCACAAAAGGCTGGAAAAAGTGGACATTAGTGCCTGGGCACTGTCCTTACCCCACTAGCATAATTAATTATTTCTGAGCGGGACAGATACGCGCCATTACAGCGGCGGGGCTTCTTCCTCACCTCACCAGAACATCTTTAGAGCATTACAAGTCTATCACTATAGAGTTTATTATTTCCCAGACTGTGTACTTTTGGCGCTGGATTGTGAGCTGAAAAATCCTCTGTGTCCCTCTGACAGATTTACTGACGGTCTGTCCCCCATAAGCCGGTGTGTCTGTGGGTACTTGGTATATGTGTGTCAACATGTCGGTGGCTGAATTTTTTTCCCAAGAGGAAACTATATTAGGAATGCAGACATATGATGGTGGCCCTGTTGGCACCACCAATAACTGACTGGGTAAATGTTTCAGTAATATCAGAGTAAGGTTGGATAAATCTGTGTCCCAGACACAGACGTAGAGAATAGATGTGATATTCATGGCTATGTTTCTTTTCCCTCAGGCCCCGCTGGGTCGCAAAAATGTTATTTTGCCCAGTTACTACACACTGATACTGACACGGATACTGATACTTATGTCGACCATAATGTTTCCTGATTAGATCCAATATTGGCAAGGAGCATTCAGTACATGATTGTGGATATTAAGGACATATTAAAATCACTGAAGACCCTGCTGTTCCTGACAAAGGGGTCTATATGTATGTATATATAGATATATAATGAAAGCTGATGTAACGTTCCTCCATCTCTGTTTGAGATAGTCTGGGCCAGCTCGACAAGATGGTTTCAAATCCCCAAAAGGATTCTGGTTGTTTATTCATTTCCCGCCGCGGACAGAATAAAGTGGGAGTCACCCCCTGTTCTGCACGGGGCCCTGTCACAAATCCAGCGGATCGTATGCAGGAAGCTACATTATTTCTAGTTATGTAACCACGGGTACATTACTTAGACCTGCCATTACATGTGCATGGGTGAGTAGTAGTATTCAAGAATTGGTCGAATACCTTGTCATCCGATATAGATACCCTGGAGAGATGGGATACTCCTTACGTTGTATCATATCAAGGACACTGCAGCATACTTACGTGAGACTGCAAGGGATATAGGACTCTTGAGTTCACGGGCCAATTTCATGGCAGTGTCGGATAGGAGGGCATTGTGGATTCACCAAGAGAATGCTGATGCTGACTCCAAGAAGAAAGGGAGTCTCTTCCCTATGAAGGTGAAGCCTTGTTTGGTGACTGCCTAGTTAATTTGATCTCGGCAGCTCCCGCAGGTAAGTCAACCTTCTTGCCCTATGTTCCCTCCCAACGGATGAAGACGCATCATTATCTGATGCAGTCATTTCGGCCCAATAGATATGCAAGAAGTTAAGATTCCCCTTTCTTTGCAGGTAGAGGAAGGAGAAGAGAGAAGAGGTCTGCATCCTCTTCAAGATCGCAGGAGCAGAGATCATCCTCTGCTTCTGCCAAATCCACTGCATGACGCTGGGGCTCTCTTGCAGGAGCCCGCACCAGTGGGGGCACGTCTAAAACTCTTCAGTCAGTTCTGGATTCATTCGGACATGGACTCGTGTGTTTTACAAATAGTGTCCCAAGGGTACAAACTGGGGTTTCAAGATGTTCCCCCTCACCGATTGTTCAAACATTAAGTTACTGTGCTATTCCTGGGTTATATAGCGCTGGGGTATGTGCTGGCATACTCTCTCTCTGTCTCTCCAAAGGGCCTTGTGGGGGAAATGTCTTCAGTAAAAGTATTCCCTGTGTGTGTGGTGTGTCGGTACGCGTGTGTCGACATGTCTGAGGAAGAAGGCTATATTAGAGAGGAGCGGGAGCAAATGAACGTGGTGTCTCCGCCGACACCTGATTGGATGGATATGTGGAATGTTTTAAATGCTAGTGTAAACTCATTGCACAAAAGATTAGACAAGGCAGAAGCTTTGGGACAGTCAGGGTCTCAACCAATGCCTAATCCTATGTCGCAGGGACTGTCAGGGTCTCATAAGCGCCCACTATCCAGATTGTTGACACAGATACCGACACGGATTCTGACTCCAGTGTCGATTACGATGATGCAAAGTTACAGCCAAAATTGGCAAAATACATTTGATATATGATTATGGCAATAAAAGATGTTTTGCACATCACAGAGGAGCCCCCTGTCCCTGACAAGAGGGTACATATGTACAAGGGAAAGAAGCCTGAGGTAACCTTTCCCCCCTCACACGAGCTGAACGAGTTATGTGAAAAAGCTTGGGAATCTCCTGCAGATTTCCAAAAGGATTCCCCTTTCCCATCAACGGATAGGTTACGATGGGAATCCTCCCCTTGGGTGGACAAAGCATTAACACGCTTATCCAAGAAGGTAGCCCTCCCGTCCCAGGATACGGCTACCCTCAAAGAGTCTGCTGACCGCAAACAGGAGATTACCCTGAAGTCCATTTATACACATTCAGGTACCTTACTCAGACCGGCAATTGCGTCGGCCTGGGTGTGTAGTGCTGTAGCGGCATGGACGGATACCCTAGATAAGGCTACTATTTTATTGCCCCTGGGGCATATAAGAGATGCTGTCCTATATATGTGTGTATGCAAACTACAGGTGGTGCTGCAGGGCTCACACCCTTTTACTTGTCTTGTAGAGCAACTCTGGAGCTGTTACTGGGTCCAGCTGCTGCAAGAAATCAGCTTGAATGCTTCAGGGGCTTGGGCATGGCCAACATGAGCCCCACACTGATGGGGGTGTATAAAGCGATCTAGGGGTCATCCAAGCGCAACCCCACAAAGGCCGCCATGCCCTGCGTGACCATTTTCTCTTTTCATATGCAGACGAGGGTTGCAGCCAACTATGCCCATTGCTTGGATGACATCACTGTATGCAAATCCGTCTGCTGCAGACCTTTCCCCAGGAATGCTTGTACTAGTTGTTGCATATGGTTTGATGTTTGAGGGTGCTTCAGTATTAGGCAGCTTTCCGCCCTCTCATGTTCATCTGAAAATATGTGGTCTCCCTGCAGTTCCCTTGTGCTTCCTCAGTTGAATCTCCTTAACTTGACGGGTGTGTGCCCGAGCAGCCGCCCTCCACAGCCCTATCCCAGCACATGCTTTTCTTGCGTATGAGATCTCTTGATCATGAAGATAGTTCTCACAGGGTGAGGTTCATCCATTACATTTTAAAGTAGGAAGGTACAAATTACATATTCAAATTACATATATGTGCTGGATTCAAATGTTTTCCCCCCTTCCTTTCTCAATTGTGCCCATCAGCAGCTATTCTAATGTTGCTGCCAATGGGTGTGACACATTCATTTCTTCTGTGGGGTACACTGGACTCCACAAGGATTCACATTGGGGTGTAGAGTAGGATCTTGATCTGAGGCACCAACAGGCTCAAAGCTTTTGACTGTTCCCAAGATGCTCAGCGCCCCCTCCTCTATAACCTCGCTTCCATGAACAGGGAGCTCAGTTTGTAGTTGGTGCCTTCAGTAGCAGGACACTTTTAAGAGGGGGCTGCCTCAGGCAGCCTATTCTTAGCTATTAATTTTGACAAGAAAAGAAGAACTTTTTTTTATAAGAATCTACAAGGGCTGCAGCAGGCTAGGTCTAATAGACATCTTTACTGCAGCTCCATCACTCCCAGCGGCGCAGTATACTCCCGCGCCCTGGTTGCTGGGTCACTACAGCGGAGGCTCCGGTTTCTTCCTAAGGTCAGTCACACACACACCGCCCTCCGGGATCACGAGGCCGCTGATGAAAGGGAGGTAAGGGACTTCTGTGCCCACACTATACCGTGATCCAGCGTGGCTGTAGGGGGCGGGCCATGTGCGCACTGGCGTGGACACTGATTACTGGGCAGCCGCTCCACTAGCCACCAGGGACAGTTAAGGAGCACAGCTCTGGGGGGTTTTCTCTTATATTAACCCCATTTTGTACTACCCGCAGTGCATTGTGATAGGTAATAGAGCCTGATTCAGGTTGGATTGCAATCGCAATAAGCAGTCCAACTGCAAAAATTGCTAAGAGCATACGCATGCGCCTGCATTTTCTGTGGCACCCCGCAGTTAATGCGATCGCCTCTGACTGTCAATCGGTGCTGGGGGGGGGGGGGTCAGCAACACTCCATTTCCAAGTCGGAGATGGAGCGGTGCGTGGGCAGGGCTTCAAAATGGGGTCGGCAACGGAGAAACAGGAGGCGTGGTCAGAGCGGTTGCATGACATCACATGCAGCAGCTGCGATCACAAAAATGGTGGCGGCTTCCTGCGCACACATACAGTCTGCACCAACAGGAGGCTAACCCATTTTTTATGATCACGCTGAACTGCACTGCGACTGCAATTTCAGCGTGGTCAAGAAGGGAGGCGGCATGCTGGGTGGCCCCAGCATGCGAACCAAAGGATTGCAAATTCTGTTACTTAGCAGAATTTGCAATCCTTACTGAATTAGGCCCATTGATTACAAAATTTATTTGTAAATATTTGAAGTTTTTCTTCAGGGACTAACACAAAAGATGCTTGGGGCTACTAACACATGGGTAAGCCACGTAAAGCTTCCCATGGGTCAGTGGCATCACAACGGGGTTGCGGCCCACACCCGAGTGTCACCCGCCAAGGGGGGTGACACCAAAGTGCCGGCTCCTCTTCAGTGACAGAATATGGGTGTTTTACTGTGACATTACGTGCAACACCCAGTTTCTGTCACTGTGCAGGAGCCAGCACCACTCACACACTAGTCCCCGGGTGCAGCACTCAACCCCCGGGATACCCGGAGAAACAAAATGGAGATTCAGGCCAACAGGCCACACCCCTACCTATGAGACCATGCCTCCATTTTACCATTGCGCTGCTTATCTGCGCGCACTGCATTACAATCTCCCTCGCTGCCTTTCTGGGTGTCACCAATGATAGTGACACCTTTGCCATGCTTGTAGCAGCTGGTCCTAAGATCTACGCCTCCAGCCCTGAGTGTTTGCCCTTGTGACTTGTTGATCATCATAGCGAAGCAGATTCTTACAAAAAACTGCAGGGGCTTAGATTGAAAAGAAAAACATTGACGAACCCATCATTTCAGCAACAGGGTCTGCCACACGGCTGACTGAAATGACTGGTTGGTTTGGACCCCCACCAAAAAAGAAGCAATCAATCTCTCCTTGCACAAACTGGCTCTACAGAGGCAAGATGTTCACCTCATCATCCTCCGATTCCTCACCCCTTTCACTGTGTACATCGCCCTCCTCACAGATTATTAATTCGTCCCCACTGGAATCCACCATCTCAGATCCCTGTGTACTTTCTGGAGGCAATTGCTGGTGAATGTCTCCACGGAGGAATTGATTATAATTCATTTTGATGATCATCATCTTCTCCACATTTTCTGGAAGTAACCTCGTACGCCGATTGCTGACAAGGTGAGCGGCTGCACTAAACACTCTTTTGGAGTACACACTGGAGGGAGGGCAACTTAGGTAGAATAAAGCCAGTTTGTGCAAGGGCCTCCAAATTGCCTCTTTTTCCTGCCAGTATACATACGGACTGTCTGACGTGCCTACCTGGATGCGGTCACTCATATAATCCTCCACCATTCTTTCAAAGGTGACAGAATCATATGCAGTGACAGTAGACGACATGTCAGTAATCGTTGCCAGGTCCTTCAGTCCGGACCAGATGTCAGCACTCACTCCAGACTGCCCTGCATCACCGCCAGCGGGTGGGCTCGGAATTCTTAGCCTTTTCCTCGCACCCCCAGTTGCGGGAGAATGTGAAGGAGGAGCTGTTGACGGGTCACGTTCCGCTTGACTTGACAATTTTCTCACCAGCAGGTCTTTGAACCTCTGCAGACTTGTGTCTGCAGGAAAGAGAGATACAATGTAGGTTTTAAATCTAGGATCGAGCACGGTGGCCAAAATTTATTGCTCTGATTTCAACAGATTGAATCCTGGTTAAGCGAATTAAGGGCTCCATCCACAAGTCCCACATGCCTAGCGGAATCGCTCTGTTTTAGCTCCTCCTTCAATGTCTCCAGCTTCTTCTGCAAAAGCCTGATGAGGGGAATGACCTGACTCAGGCTGGCAGTGTCTGAACTGACTTCACGTGTGGCAAGTTCAAAGGATTGCAGAACCTTGCACAACGTTGAAATCATTCTCCACTGCGCTTGAGTCAGGTGCATTCCCCCTCCTTTGCCTATATCGTGGGTAGATGTATAGGCTTGAATGGCCTTTTGCTGCTCCTCCATCCTCTGAAGCATATAGAGGGTTGAATTCCACCTCGTTACCACCTCTTGCTTCAGAGGATGGCAGGGCAGGTTCAGGAATGTTTGGTGGTGCTCCAGTCTTCGGCACGCGGTGGCTGAATGCAGAAAGTGGCCCGCAATTCTTCGGGCCACCGACAGCATCTCTTGCACGCCCCTGTCGTTTTTTAAATAATTCTGCACCACCAAATTCAATGTATGTGCAAAACATGGGACGTGCTGGAATTTGCCCAGATGTAATGCACGCACAATATTGGTGGCGTTGTCCGATGTCACAAATCCCCAGGAGAGTCAAATTGGGGTAAGCCATTCTGCGATGATGTTCCTCAGTTTCCGTAAGAGGTTGTCAGCTGTGTGCCTCTTATGGAAAGCGGTGATACAAAGCGTAGCCTGCCTAGGAACGAGTTGGCATTTGCGAGATGCTGCTACTGGTGCCGCCGCTGCTGTTCTTGCTGCGGGAGGCAATACATCTACCCAGTGGGCTGTCACAGTCATATAGTCCTGAGTCTGCCCTGCTCCACTTAACCACGGACATGTGGACTAGTGGACATTGGGTACAACTGCATTTTTTAGGACACTGGTGACTCTTTTTCTGAGGTCTGTGTACATTTTCGGTATCGCCTGCCTAGAGAAATGGAACCTAGATGGCATTTGGTACCGGGGACACAGTACCTCAATCAAGTCTCTAGTTGCCTCTGAATTAACGATGGATACCGGAACCACGTTTCTCACCACCCAGGCTGACAAGACCTGAGTTATCCGCTTTGCAGCAGGATGACTGCTGTGATATTTCATCTTCCTCGCAAAGGACTGTTGGACAGTCAATTGCCTACTGGAAGTAGTACAAGTGGTCTTCCGACTTCCCCTCTGGGATGACGATCGACTCCCAGCAGCAACAACAGCAGCGCCAGCAGCAGTAGGCGTTACACTCAAGGAGGCATCGGAGGAATCCCAGGCAGGAGAGGACTCGTCAGACTTGCCAGTGACATGGCCTGCAGGACTATTGGCTCTCCTGTCTAAGGAGGAAATTGACACTGAGGGAGTTGGTGGTGTGGTTTGCAGGAGATTGGTTACAAGAGGAAGGGATTTAGTGGTCAGTGGACTGCTTCCGCTGTCATCCAAAGTTTTTGAACTTGTCACTGACTTATGATTAATGCGCTGCAGGTGACGTATAAGGGAGGATGTTCTGAGGTGGTTAACGTCCTTACCCCTACTTATTACAGCTTGACAAAGGCAACACACGGCTTGACACCTGTTGTCCGCATTTGTGTACAGGATGCATACCTTCATGTCCAAATTTATCCATCTCATCAGTCGTACGTCAGATTTGCGGTACAGGACTGTCATTGCCAATTTCAGACGTTGCTGTTTGGTCTCTCCACGGCCCAGAGAATTTTCACCAAGGTAATGGTGGAAATGATGGTTTTCCTGCGCAAGCAAGGTGTCACAATTATCCCGTACTTGAGCGATCTCATAAAAGCGAGATCAAGAGAGCAGTTGCTGAACAGCGTATCACTTTCACTGAAAGTGTTACAGCAACACGGCTGGATTTTCAATATCCCAAAGTCGCAGTTGGTTCCTACGACTCGTCTGTCTTTCTTGGGCATGATTCTGGACACAGACCAGAAGAGGGTTTATCTCCCGATAGAAAAGGCCCAGGAACTCATGACTCTTGTCAGGAACCTATTGAAACCAAAACTTGTGTCAGTGCATCACTGCACTCGAGTCCTGGGAAAGATGGTGGCATCATACAAAGCCATTCCATTCGGCAGGTTCCATGCGAATACTTTCCAATGGGACCTACTGGACAAGTGGTCTGGGTCACATTTACAGATGCATTGGTTGATCACCCTGTCCCCCAGGGTCAGGGTATCACTCCTGTGGTGGCTGCAGAGTGCTCACCTTCTCGAGTGACGCAGATTCGGCATTCAGTACTGGATCCTGGTGACCACAGATGCAAGCCTCCAAGGTTGGGGAGCAGTCACACAGGGAAGAAATTTCCAAGGGCTTTGGTCAAGTCAAGAGACTTGTCTTCACATCAACATCCTGAAACTAGGGGCCATATACAATGCCCTACGTCAAGCGGAGACCTTACTTTGCGACCAACCGGTTCTGATCCAGTCAGACAACGTCACCGCAGTGGCTCATGTAAACCGTCAAGGCGGCACAAGGAGCAGAGTGGCGATGGCACAAGCTACCTTTGCATTTTTCTCCCAAACGAAGGACACTAGAATGAAAATTTTAAAGCCTCCTGTTAGTGCTTCATCTACACGGTATAGCCCTGAATTTTCCAATGCGTAGCTCTTTGCAAAAGAGAGATATTGGCAAGGAAAAGCTGTCTTGTACCTTTGCATTTTTCTCCCAAACGAAGGACACTAGAAAGAAAATTTTAAAGCCTCCTGTTAGGCCATCATCTACACGGCATAGCCCTGAATTTTCCAATGCGTAGCTCTTTGCAAAAGAGAGATATTGGCAAGGAAAAGCTGTCTTGTACCTTTGCATTTTTCTCCCAAACGAAGGAAACTAGAATGAAAATTTTAAAGCCCCCTGTTAGTGCTTCATCTACACGGCATAGCCCTGAATTTTCCAATGTGCAGCTCTTTGCAAAAGAGAGATATTGGCAAGGAAAAGCTGTCTTTCAACTCTTCCACAACTGAAAAACAGATAGTGTTCCCAAGCCTTCCATCCTGTAATATCTTCAGTCTCTCGTCAATGAAGAAAACAATCCCTCCAGCAGACTCTTCAACCACGATACAAGATCACAGCCAAAAGGGCGAGAAGCAACTACACTTGCGTTTAACCAAAATGGCAGTGCACCAAAACATAAGCTGACACAATCATGGAGAATGAGCCAGCATATATGCTCTTCTATCTATATTTTGCAAACCTGCTCTTGTCCCCTCCAGCTGCTCCATGTAGATTTGACGCCTGGCAAGGTGCATAACCCACTGACAAGCAGGCACACTCCTGCATGAGTTTTCACTCTCACTAGCAGGATGATACACATTCATTTGCATGTGCTCCACCTCTGACACACCGCCCACCCAACCACCCAGTCACCAGAGCCACCCACAAGCCAACTGGCTCCGTGATTTAATTTGCACAGTGCAGTCATCCAGGCAGCATGTCCTTCTCAATGGAATAATCTCTGGTTCCATGGAATCTTCCGCATTGGAATGCTGCGGAACAAAAAGGATTTAAACATTCAGCTTGCTAGCATTCAATGTACCTGCGGCTTGGCTCTAGCATATGGGTCTTCATCCTGTGGCCCTCCAGCTGCTGTGAAACTACACATCCCAGCATGCCCTGCCACAGTTTTGCTATTAAGGTATGCTAAAACTGAGGCAGGGCATGCTGGTATATGTAGTTCCACAGCAGCTGGAGGGTCGCAGGTTGAAGACCCATATTCTAGCATGCCTGTTCTATGATGCATGTTCCGTGATGTCACAATCAGCTTGGAATGGGGTGTCTAGCATGCATTTGCTGACAGCCACTTGAGGGAGACACACATCAGGAGATGCAGCATATCGGAGGTCTTCGATGCCTTTCCTGCAAATGCACACCACCAGCTGCTGGTCTGGACACAAAACAATACCCACAATTGAAGGCTCAAAATGCCCAACTACAGGATTAATGTAAGTAGTGAATTTTGGAATGAATTTAGAAGTAGGAAATTAAGTTAGTTCACAAGTACATTCAAATTCCGATCTAAAGTCTAGGTAGGCCTCACGTCCTGGCAGCCCCCAGCATTTAAAAATGCCTTGATTAGAGGTAGGGAATTAAATGTAGATAAGAAGTAGACACAAAATAACACTCCACAGAGCAATTATCAGGTGTCTTTATCAATTGTTGCATTTAAAAAATCAAGCAATTAGGGAACACAATGTTGCGACAATGTAACCCTATTTGCAAAATAGTACTAAATAAGTTTGTCGATGTAAGACATTTGCAAAGGCGCAAACAAAACACGCTGGAAAATGCAACTGAATCTGTTTTTGGAGGTTAGAATAGATGCAGGATCAAGTAGCTCAATGGGTAGGGTGTTTGATTAGAATTCAACAGGTTATAGATTTGAATCCTGGGTATGATAGTTTGAGGTGTTATTTAATAAAGTATGTTTATATATTAGTCACACATGGCTTACTTGTACAAATGGCATGTCACCAGTTAGTGCTGACTGCTGATATGCCATTTGCACAAACACGCCATGTGTGACTGTATATGCATTTAAGGAGGGCACCCCGGCAATACCACAAACCATTGAGTGTCAAGTATACTAGATATATCTTCATATCTCATGTGCTTTCTCTGAGACCAATCTTGTTATGCCCCTTCCCCACAAGGCATGCGCCTTTTGTCCATATTGCAAAAATGGGGAGGGGAGGGGGGGGGGGCATATAATTCTCTGTCACAGGGCACCAAAAAGTCTAGTTATGGCTCTGGTATGCATTATGTAATCTGGCAGACCATATCTCCAACACTGGCTGGTTGGAATAGAAATCCGGTTATCTATGTGAGCAAATGACCATCAACGATTTACTCTCAAACACTAGAAAATGGACAAACATGGTCCCCTAAACAAATTGGTTAAATTTTGGGTTTAACCAATTTGTGTAATGACCATTTTTGACCACTTTTCTAGTGTTTGGGAGCAAATGGTTAATTGACATTTGCTACTATACATTACCAGATTTTCATTCCATCCATCCAGACTGGATAGATAGCCTGACAGATAATTGTGTAGTGTACGCCCAGGATAACTGTCAGTTGTGCTTTCTTTTATGACGGCACATAAATGGGTGGGCAGATCCAGAGCAAGCACTGCCCACTCATGCATAGTTGTCAACTGATGTGAAGTTCCAGGGGGCAATCTCAGTTATAAAGAAAAGTATCTGGAAATTGTCCCTAGTTTAAAAAAAAAATAAAAAAAAAATTGATCAACTCCATTTATTTAGTATGATATCCCAGCAGTCAGAACAACATACTTTATTAAATAACACATCTCAAACTACCATACCCAGGATTCAAACCTATAACCTGTTGAATTCTAATCAAACACCCTACCTATTGAGCTATTTGATCCTGCATAAAAATTGTGAACATTATATGAAGCTATTGGTACTTTGCAAAAAAAAAAGTATCAGCATTACAACGCAGCAGATCCATGCAGTTTGCAGCCACACACTACATGTATCTGCTCAGCAACAATGCTGATTATTTCTTCACAAAGTACAAGGTGAGCTCCAAACAGAATTCTCTAGCTTAGAATTATACCTTTCTATGCCAAACCTAAAAGTCGGGCCCCCCACCCTGGGATCCCCCAGAGGGAGGCCTGCACCGTCATGCGGCAGGCTTGTCCGTTTTGGAAGCAGGCTGATGGGCAGCCCAGGCTTGCTTCAGTCTGGGCTTGGCAGGTCTGGAAGCATGAGCTTGCTTTGGGTATGCCTGACCTTGGGTACGCTTTACCTGAGGGATGAAAGGGCCAAGGGAAAGTACTTTTAGCCTTCTGCGTGGTAGGAGTCATACGAGGTAGGCAAGCTGTTTTAGCAGTAGCCAGATCAGCTACAATCTTATTGAGGTCTTCTCCAAAGAGAGTGTCTCCCTTGAAAGGAAGCACCTCCAGGGTTTTCTTGGAATCCATATCCACCGACCAGGATCTCAACCAGCTGTATAAAGTATTACCTTGGAACTGGCTCTCCACTCCCCATTATCTGGTTATCATGGCTTCCTCCTCCAGTGTCCAGACTCGCTTGCTGAAGCTCGGCCACTTCTTCCTAGCAGCAGGCTACTGGATCACTGGGCAGCAGAGGTGCTTGGGAGCCGGAAGGGGGCGGAGCAATCAGGCAGGCAGTTGCAGTGCTGCCCAGCTATCTGTGGTGTGAGAAGAAGCAGGGGCACCCCACCGCTGGCAGTGCTGCAGCTAGCGGTGGTGGCAGCGGCGAGGCTGCTGGGCTGGGTCTTGAAAAAGGTGGAAAGAAGGGTGTTACGGCATGGAATGTACAAACTGCGAGACCCTGCTGGTAGCGCCTTTGTCTATTTAGTAGGAAGGGCACGTAACAGCCGGGGGGCAATGGAGGAAGCCCCTTTAGGGCTGGAGCCCCTTCAGGGCTGGAGCCCGGCGGCAACTGACTCCGTTGTCTCTGGCAGTTCTGCCCCTGGACTAGAGGAATGGTCAAGAACATGGCAACATTTAATGCCAAAAAATGCAAAATCATACACGTCTCAAAAATGCAAAGGCTAACTATAATATTAAGGGCATTATAATGGCAAGAGGAAAGCTATCTAAGTATTACTATTTCAGGTGAGCAATGTAACAAAGCAATAGGAAAGGCAAGTCAGATGCTTGTTTGCATAGGTTAAAGAACCAGTAGCAGAAAAAAGTAATACAGGTTGAGTATCCCATATGCAAATATTCCGAAATACGGAATATTCCGAAATACGGACTTTTTTGAGTGAGACTGAGATAGTGAAACCTTTGTTTTTTGATGGCTCAGTGTACACAAACTTTGTTTAATACTCAAAGTTATTAAAAATATTGTATTAAATGAACTTCAGACTGTGTGTATAAGGTGTATATGACACATGAATGAATTCTGTGAATGTACACACACTTTGTTTAATGCACAAAGTTATAAAAAATATTGGCTAAAATGACCTTCAGGCTGTGTGTATAAGGTGTATATGAAACATAAATGCATTTTGTGCTTAGATTTAGGTCCCATCACCATAATATCTCGTTATGGTATGCAATTATTCCAAAATACAGAAAAATCCGATATCCAAAATTCCTCTGGTCCCAAGCATTTTGGATAAGGGATACTCAACCTGTAATGCCACTGTATAGGTCCTTGGTACAGCCACATTTAGAATCCTGTGTTCAGTTCCAGAAGCCATATCTCCAGAAGGCTGTAAATACATTAGGGCAACTAAAATTGTGCATGGCCTACATCACAAAACTTACCTGGAAATACTAAAAGATTATGTGTATAGTTTGGAGAAGGGAAGAGGGAACATACAGTAATAGAAACATTTAAATATATAGGGAGGAATGTAATAGGGTGTGAGAATCAGAAAGTGAGAGATTTTGTGTTTTTTCCTGTTGTTTTTTTTTTTTTTTCATTGTTTGTTTTTTAAAGTGGCAATCCTTTACATGGCAAAACCAGGTTGATATTTGCCATGTAAAGGATTGCCACCGTGGGCATGTGTAGAAGGGGCACTGCTACTGTTGGCATTATGTGTGTAAGCTGCACTGATATGGTGGTTATGTGTATAAAGGGCACTGCGACTGTGGGTATTATTATTATTATTATTATTATTATTACATGCGGTGTAATGACAATAAGATAGTGCTACTGTGTGGCGTATTTTGATTTGGGGTGCTATTGTGTGGCCATGCCCCTTCCTTGTGATACCACACCTTCTTTTTTTAAGGAGCGCACTGTCCCTTTATTAAGTATTGGAGAGAGGGCCCAAATTAATAGTTTGCAGGGAGGCGCCAAACACCCTAGCACTGGCCCTTTGGTAGGGGACAGGATTTGCTTCTGCTTGTGCACATCTGTTATGATTGCCAGCCAACAGCACTGGTTTTGCCTATAACACTAACTATAAATATTTTGAATTGGTCCTGGACCACCAATCCAAGGCACCCCTGCAAGTGTCCTGAGGCACCCCAGGGTGCAGTTTGAGAACCACTGGTCTAGTGAGTACCCAGGATAATTATTGTAGCTGGTCTGCGGGTAACAGCTCTCAGATCCACTTCTAGAAAAAATGCAGCAATGTAATTTGAGTGACAAACTGCAGAGATGAACCCTTTCTGTGACTGCTGCACAGGGATCACACAAACTCTATTCATAGGGCAGACTTCACTTAGGGGAGATGTTCTCACCCCGCAAAGAAGTGCGAGTATATACCGCACTTACGGTACCATTGGATTTACAGATATTTTCTTGCAATACACTATGGGGGTCATTCTGAGTTGATTGCTCGCTAGCAGTTTTTAGCAGCCATGCAAACGCATTGTCGCTGCCCACTGGAGAGTGTATATTCACTTTGGAGAAGTGCGAACACTTGAGCAGCAGAGCGCCTGCAAAATCGTTTCAAAATAAGACCAGCACTGTAGTTACACTTCGTGTGCGTTGATTCTAACAACCGAGGGACGGCTTTTGATGTCACACACCCATCCAGCGAATGCCCAGCCACGTCTGCATTTCTTCTGCCACGCCTGCATTTTTCCAAGCACTCCCTGAAAACGGTCAGTTGACACCCAGAAACGCCCTCTTTCTGTCAATCTCCTTGTGGCCTGTTCTGTGATTGGAATAATCGCTAGAACTAGTGCAAAACCACAATGGACTTTGTACCCGTACGATGCGCATGCACATTACGGAGCATGCGCATGCACAGATTAGCCATTTTTTTTCAACTGATTGCTACGCAGCGAACAACGGCAGCATGCGATCAACTCGGAATGACCCCCTATATACATAGAAACATGGATTTTTACTGCAGGAATTATGGTTAGTTTAGGGGTATCGGTTAGGGTCAACAGAGGTGTAGCTAGGGGTCCAAGCGCCCCTGGCAAAGTAAGGGACTGGCGCCCCCCCTTTCGATAAAGCATTGCAGTCCATTGGCGGTTACCATGTTGGAGCCACAGCAACTGACCCCCTCCCCCACACGCTGCCCTACATCATCGGCTGGGATTCACTGTTGGTGTGAAGCCACTGGGAACAGTCTGGTAGCATTAGCAGCAGTCTGTGTCATAGATAGGGAAGGCAGAAGGTTAACTAGCTAATAGCAGTCTGTTGGCAGCAGAGCAAAAATTTCCTTTGGCACCCCCCCCCCCCCCCCACACACACACACACATATACACACACACACACACACACACACACACACACACACACACACACACACACACACACACACCAAAAAAGAACATATCCCAGTTTAACATAACGCTATGTGGTGCAAGGTGTGGAGCTGGTCACTTGTATCAGACCTCTGACATTTGCCTTTTCACCCATATTGCATACTTTTTCTTGCAGGTTGTGTCTTAATTCAAGAAGTGTTCTAAGTACTTCAGCTTAGTATCTTTACTGACCCCTCTTTACCCCACACTACATAACTGACCCCTCTATACCCTACACTACATCACTGACCTTTCTATAACCATCACTGCATTACTGACCCCTCTATACAGTACACTGACCTCTATATACCTGCTAGTACATCCCTGATGCCTATATTCCCTAAGCTAAATCCCTGATGCCTCTATTCCCTACGCTACATCCCTGACGCCTCTATTCCCTATGCTACATCCCTGACGCCTCTATACCCTACGCTACATCCCTGATGCCTCTATTCCCTACGCTACATTCCTGATGCCTCTATAACCTACGCTACATCCCTGACGCCTCTATACCCTACGCTACATCCCTGACGCCTCTATACAGTACAATGCATTACTGATCCCTCTAGACCATACATCCTCATTACATCAGAGAGATAGTGAAACACTGGAAAAAATAAGGATAAAGTGGACTACAGAAACTGATGCTCTAAACAAAGGAGAGAGAGAGAAAAGCACAAGGGAAAGTGGGCAATCGGAACACCATAGAGAGAGGAGAGATAGAAATGCCTGAAAAAGTAAAGGGGGTTGGGTATGGCATCCGGCGCTCGGGATTCCAGCAGTCACATGATACCTAATCCTAATCCTAACCCTCTGGGGGGGTGGTGGATAGGGCTAACCCTCAGGGGGTGGCAGCTAGGACTAACCCCCCCCCCCTCCTAGTGCCTTCCCTAACACCCGCTCCCCCGGTCCTAACCCTCCCTCCAATACTCGCCTTCGGGATGTTGGCTGTCTGTGTGCCGGCACCAGTCTCCCAAGTGGTGTCAGGATTCCAACATCTGTCAAATGACCGCCGGTATACCGTCTGCCGGGATGGTAAATGTATCCTGAGGACAGGTAGTGAGTGTGGAGGGATAGGTGGTTCAGTAAAATGTAACAGCTCAAACTGCGATCATTCACTGATAAATTGATTTATAGCTCTCCCTTTTTAACCATTGCAGTCATAAAAGCAATGTTTTTTAAACTTTTAAATAAAGCTTGTTAGCATCCCCAGCACACTGTATATGCTGGGAGATGTAGTTCTCAATATGAAAACATTTAATTACTGTATGAACTCTAATTCCCCAACTGAAACCTCTCACAAACACACACTCCTAAATCTAGTACACACACACACACACACACACACACACACACACACACACACACACACACACACATTTCCCCAGTACTGACAACTCTCATCACTTCCACACACTGACAACTCCCTCCTGCTCCTCTCCCCACTGACACTGACAGCTCCCTCACAGTCACACACATCCTCCACCCCCCCACCCCCCCACACACACACTGATAGCACACATGCACAAATCCCCCCTTCCTCGACACTAACTGTCACGGACTGCTTGGGCAGCAGGGGGCAGGCTCTGACTTGAAGTGCTGAAATTCAACAGCTCTCTCGAACTTGCAAGGCATGGCTGTGCAGCTGTCTCCAGCCATCTCCTTGCCCACTGTGTAATTTGTGGCGTTCTCTGATGTTCCCCGCTCTGCCTCTACAACCGGCACATAATGTACAGCAGTGGTGACTCCTGAGTATGGGCCTGGAGAACTCCGCCTACCGGGGGGTAGGGATTAATAATTTCAAAGGGGCAGAGCTAGGAGTGAAGCAGTGGACAGCAGTTGAGGGGCGTTTCAAACTGTAACAGGGTTGGGACAATTTCAGTATCCTTCCCTCACCGTCTAATTGGTCAGTCCCACGCTGATTGCCATAGCGCCCTTTTCGAGACTGCAGAACTCTATCCCTTAGCCACGGTTGGCACAGCTGGATGGTGCCCCTGGCAAGTGCCATCCTGGCCAAGGGGTAGATACGCCCCTGAGGGTCAGGGCCAGCAACAGAAATCTTGGGGCCCAGTACACTGATATCTCTGGGGCCCCCTCAACCCCCCCTTAACTTGGCAGAGGGATCTTTAAAAAAAAATGGAGCCTTTGACTCGGACCGTCAGTGAGGCCGGCAGGTGGTTTTCATACTGGGCTATCCAGCTCTTCGGTGACGGTGGCAGGGACATTCAGAAAAGGGCCAGCACAGCAACATGCATAATAATGGCAATACAGTATGGACCACAGGGACTGGACAAAGTGATGGGGTAAAAGGAGGGGGGAGGGTTTAGTTGGCCTGTTAATTGTTTTCCTGCTTAAATTGAGCAGTTGGTGGATACACTTTAAAAAGCAATATTGGCACTGTGGCCCCATTATTTCTGTTCTTAATACTTGGAGCCCTGAACAAGTGTCCCCTTTGTCCCCCCTGTCACCGGGCCTGTTCAGGCGTTACCTATGGAGAAGCTGCGACATGACATCCTAGGACACGATACTGCACCATGCATCACCATTATATTTCAGTGTGCCTTGTCAATATTTAAATCTTGTTCTGTGTGACGTGAGTTGTAAATGGTTGAAAATCTCTGTGCTACAGTATCGTCACCATGTAGTTATAACAAGCAACACCGCAAAACCACCAAAAGACGTGTTTTGGTAGAGGGACTGCTGGAGGGGCCCATTGGGGCCCCCAGTTTGCTACCCCACCCCAGTATACCTGTGCTGTAGCCAGTGGAAGGGGCACTATCTTCCCGGTGATCTCTTCGGGAAGATGGTGCCGCACATAGAAAGCAAAGACTCTGGCTGCACTCTCCTGCCCTCGCTCTAAGCAAGGTGATCGGGCCACAAAAGGACCCCTGTCGGACCCCTGCCGGACCCCGGCCTGTGGGCCACAAAAGGATGCATTGGGGGCGGCATGCGGCCCATGGGTTTGACACCCCTGCCCTAGAGTATCAAAATTTGTTTCACGGCACCCCTAGGCCAAAGTTTTTTTTATTGAGAAATTCAGAAAAAAATATAAAATTAAGTAAATTGTGTTTATAGCATGTCATCCTCAGGTTCAGTTATGTTGTGAGGGAATGGTTTTGCCAATTTAATAAAGTATAAATAATTTTAATTGGTCCTGGACCACCAAACTATGCTACTAGTGCAAGAACCCCAGTTTGGAAACTACTGCCATAAAATAAACCTTTTTTGTTTTTTTTAAACTACATGTAATACACCTTAGAGCTCAGTTCCTAAAAGGTTTTAAACCCTTGCATACAGTAAACTACACATATTTAAAAATCCTACACCGGGCACAAGTGCTCACGGGCCAATTTCATGGCAGTCTCGGATAGGAGGGCATTGTGGATTCACCAAGGGAATGCTGATGCTGACTCCAAGAAGAAAGGGAGTCTCTTCCCTATGAAGGTGAAGCCTTGTTTGGCGACGGCCTAGTTCATTTGATCTCGGCAGCTCCCGCAGGTAAGTCATCCTTCTTGCCCTATGTTCCCTCTCAACGGATGAAGACGCATCATTATCTGACGCAGTCATTTCGGCCCAATAGATATGCAAGAAGTTAAGATTCCCCTTTCTTTGCAGGTAGAGGAAGGAAAAGAGGGAAGAGGTCTGTAGCCTCTTCAAGATCGCAGGAGCAGAGATCATCCTCTGCTTCTGCCAAATCCACTGCATGACGCTGGGGCTCTCTTGCAGGAGCCCGCACCAGTGGGGGGCACGTCTAAAACTCTTCAGTCAGTTCTGGATTCATTCGGACCTGGACTCGTGGGTTTTACAAATAGTGTCCCAAGGGTACAAACTGGGGTTTCAAGACGTTCCCCCTCACCGATTGTTCAAATCAGCCTTAGTCAGCAGGGAGAAGGTTTTTATTCAAGCCTCTTCGTGGTCCCGAAGCCGGACGGCTCAGTCAGACCAATCTTAAATCTGAAATCCCTTAATTTCTACCTAAAGAAATTCAATTTCAAGATGGAATCTCTCAGGGTAGTGATCTCCAGTCCGGGGGATAAAGGAGATTTCATGGTTTTGGTAGACATAAAGGATGCCTACTTATATGTTCCCATTTAGCCACTGCATCAAGCAGCAGCTACCTGAGGTTTGCAATTCAGGATTGTCATTACCAATTTCAGACGTTGCCGTTTGGTCTGTCCACGGCTCCGAGGATTTTCACCAGGGTGATGGCGGAAATGATGGTTCTCCTTCGCAAGCAAGGAGTCACAATTATCCCGTACTTGGATGATCTCCTGATTAAGGCGAGATCCAGGGACCAGTTAGTGCAAAACATCTACTCTCCCTGACAGTTCTTCAACAACATGGTTGGCTCCTAAATTTGCCAAAATCGCAGTTGGTCCCAATGACGCGGTTGTTGTTTTTGGGAGTGATACTGGACATTGAAGAGGTTTTCTTCTAGTGGAAAGGCTCTGGAGATCCAGAGTCTGGTCAAACAAATTCTGAAGCCAGCAAGAGTGTTAATCCATCAATGCATTCAGTTGCTGGGGAAGATGGTTGCGGCCTACGAGCCCATTCAGTTTGGCAGGTTCCATGCCAGAGTGTTCCAGTGGGACCTGTTGGACAAGTGGTCCGGATCCCACCTACACATGCACCGGAGGATAATCCTGTCTTCCAAGACCAGAATCTCACTCCATTGGTGGCTGCACAGTTCTCACCACCTAGAGGGGCGATGGTTCGGGATCCAGGACGGGATCCTAGGGACCACGGATGCAACCCTCCGAGGCTGGAGAGCAGTCACACAGGGGGAAAACATCCAAGGAAGATGGTCAAGTCTTCCTTGGATGTTTTCATCTCCACATAAATGTTCTGGAGTTAAGGGCCATTTAATAACTGCAGACACAGTACGCACTGGGACGGGTGCCCATCATCCTCTACGGACTAAGAGAAAAGGATTTACCGGTAGGTATTAAAATCCTATTTTCTCTAACGTCCTAGAGAATGCTGTGGACTCCGTAAGGACCATGGGGATAGACGGGCTCCGCAGGAGACATGGGCACTTTAAGAAAGACTTTAGTTCTGGGTGTGCACTGGCTCCTCCCTCTATGCCCCTCCTCCAGAACTCAGTTTGATACTGTACCCAGTGGAGACTGGGTGATTTTCAGGAGCTCTCCTGAGCTTTCTGACAGAAAGTATTTTGTTAGGTTTTTAATTTTCAGGGAGCACTGCTGGCAACAGACTCCCTCATCGAGGGACTGAGGGGAGAGAAGCAGCCCTACTCTCTGAGTTGCAAGGTCCTGCTTCTTAGGCTACTGGACACCATTAGCTCCAGTGGGATTGGTACGCAGGATCTCACCCTCGCCGTCCGTCCCAGAGCCGCACCGCCGTCCCCCTCGCAGAGCCGGAAGATAGAAGCCGGGTGAGTATGAGAAGAAAAGAAGACTTCAGAGGCGGCAGAAGACTTCATGATCTTCACTGAGGTAACGCATAGCACTGCAGCTGTGCGCCTTTGCTCCCATACACCTCACATACTCCGGTCACTGTAAGGGTGCAGGGCGCAGGGGGGGCGCCCTGGGCAGCAATATAAACCTCTTTCGCAAAAATATAACATATATACAGCTGGGCACTTTATATATGTATAAGCCCCCACCAATTTTACAGTTTAAGCGGGACAGAAGCCCGCCTCCGAGGGGGCGGGGCTTCTCCCTCAGCACTCACCAGCGCCATTTTTTCTCCACAGCACAGCTGAGAGGAAGCTCCCCGGACTCTACCCTGCTTATACCACGTTAGACAAGAGGGTTGAAAAGAGGGGTGGGGGGGGCACATAATTCGCAAATTACATACAGCAGCACTACTGGGCAAACATTAAGTTACTGTTTTATTCCTGGGTTATATAGCGCTGGGGGGTGTGCTGGCATACTCTCTCTCTGTCTCTCCAAAGGGCCTTGTGGGGAAACTGTCTTCAGAAAAAGCATTCCCTGTGTGTGTAGTGTGTCGGTACACGTGTGTCGACATGTCTGAGGAAGAAGGCTATATTAGAGAGGAGCGGGAGCAAATGAATGTGGTGTCTCCGCCGACAGCTGATTGGATGGATATGTGGAATGTTTTAAATGCTAGTGTAAACTCATTGCACAAAAGATTAGACAAGGCAGAAGCTTTGGGACAGTCAGGGTTTCAACCCATGCCTGATCCTATGTTGCAGGGACTGTCAGGGTCTCATAAGCGCCCACTATCCCAGATTGTTGACACAGATACCGACACGGATTCTGACTCCAGTGTCGATTACGATGATGCAAAGTTACAGCCAAAATTGGCAAAATCCATTCGATTTATGATTATGGCAATAAAAGATGTTTTGCACATCACAGAGGAACCCCCTGTCGCTGACAAGAGGGTACATATGTACAAGGGAAAGAAGCCTGAGGTAACCTTTCCCCCCTCACACGAGCTGAACGAGTTATGTGAAAAAGCTTGGGAGTCTCCAGATAAAAGACTGCAGATTTCCAAAAGGATTCTTATGGCGTATCCTTTCCCATCAACGGATAGGTTACGATGGGAATGCTCCCCTAGGGTGGACAAAGCATTAACACGCTTATCCAAGAAGGTAGCCCTCCCGTCCCAGGATACGGCTACCTTCAAAGAGTGTGCTGACCGCAAACAGGAGATTACCCTGAAGTCCATTTATACACATTCAGGTACCTTACTCAGACCGGCAATTGCGTCGGCCTGGGTGTGTAGTGCTGTAGCGGCATGGACAAATACCTTATCTGAGGGGATGGATAGCCTAGACAAGGATACTATTTTATTGACCCTGGGGCATATAAGAGATGCTGTCCTATATATGTGTGTATGCAAACTACAGGTGGTGCTGCAGGGCCCACACCCTTTTACTTGTCTTGTAGAGCAGCTCTGAAGCTGTTACAGTGCCCAGCTGCTGCAAGAAATCAGCTTGAATGCTTCAGGGGCTTGGGCATGGCCAACATGAGCCCCACACCGAAAGAGGGTGGGGGTGTTTAATGCAAACTTGGGGTTATACAAGCGCCGCAAAAGGCCGCCATGCCCTGCATGCCCCTTTTCTCTTTTCATATACAGATGAGGGTTCCAGCCAACTTTGGCCCACTGCTTGGATGACATCACCGTATGCAAATCCGTCTGCTGCAGACCTTCCCCCAGGAATGCTTGCAATAGTTGTTGCATATGGTTTAATGTCTGAGGGTGCTTCAGTATTAGGCAGCCTTCCGCCCTCCCATGTTCATCTGAAAAGATGTGGTCTCCCTGCAGTTGTTGTCCCCAGACGAGAGTTCCCTTGTGCTTCCTCAGTTAAATCTCCTTAACTTGACGGGGGTGTGCCCGAGCAGCCGCCCTCCCCAGCCCTATCCCAACACATACTTATCTTGCATATGAGATCTCTTGATCATGAAGATAGTTCTCACAGGTTGAGGTTCATCCTGGCCCCGCTCCCCGCTGGAGAGCGCTGATGGGGACAGCAGCGGGGCTTCAGCAGAAGGGTGAGTATGTGTGGCCAGAGACCTCCCTTCCCATGTGCAGGCCTGCAGAGTCTGCCACGCAGGATTGGGCATGTGGCACTCTCCCTCCCAGGGGCTCTTCCAGATGTAGCTCCTCAGCAGTATTTTTCCCGGGCTGCGCGGCGCTCTCCCCGACTGGCATCCGCCCTGGAACACTGCCTTCCTCAACGCAACATCAGCAGGGGGCCCTGGCCTCATCAACATCCCAGGTCTTTCTCATGTATGTATCATGTATGTGTGTGTGATATATGTATGAATCATATATGTTTGTGATATATATATATATATATGTATGTATCTATCTATCTATCGTATGTGTGTGTATATATATGTATCTATCATGTATGTATGTATGTATCTATCTTGTATGTATGTGTTCTATCTATCTATCTATCTATCTATCTATCTATCTATCGTGTGTGTGATATATGTATGTATCTATCATGTATGTGTTATATGTATGTATCACACCTTCCTCTATACATATACATACATACATACATACATACATACATACACACACCTATATCTGTACGTACACTGACATACACACACCAACATCTATAGATAAACACGCTGACCCCTAAACGTACACCAACGTACCCACACCTGCATCTATACCTACACATGCTGACACGTGGACGTACACCGGCTTACCCACATGTGAATCTATACATACATGTGCTGACACCTGGACATACACTGATGTACCCACACCTAACATCTATACATATACATGCTAACACCTGGACGTATACAGACGTACCCACATTTGCATCCATGCATATATAGATGTAGGTGTGTGTACGTCAGTGTACGTCCAGGTGTCAACGCGTATATGTATAGATGCAGGTGTGGGTACGTCTGTGTATGTCCAGGTGTCAGAATGTGTATGTATAGATGCAGGTGTGGGAACGTCAGTGTAGGTTCAGGTGTCAGCGCGTGTATGTATAGATGCAGGTGCTTGTATGTACAGATGTCAGTGCATGTATGTATAGATGCAAGTGTGGGTACGTCGGTGTATGTCCATTTGTCAGCGCGTGTATATATAGATGCAGGTGCTTGTATGTTGGTGTATGTCCAGGTGTCAGCATGTGTATGTATAGATGCAGGTGTGGGAATGTTGGTGTATGTCCAGGTGTCAGGGCGTGTATGTATGGATATTAGGTGTGGGTACATCAGTGTATGTCCAGGTGTTAGCGCATGTATGTATAGATGTATATATACACACACATACGATAGATAGATAGATAGATAGATAGATAGATAGATAGATAGATAGATAGATAGATAGATACATATTATAAGGGCACGGCCAGGTGTTAGCGCATGTATGTATAGATGCAGGATAATAATCACACAGCGTGCCCCCCACCAACCACAAACCTCCCCCACCCCCCTGTATGACATAAACACCGCTAATTCCACTTACACACAATAATTTCAGTTTGCGACCAGGAGCCGGCAATGTATGTGCACCCAAATGAAGCCACTGTACATGCCCTGCAGGCTGCTATGTACTGCAACAGGTGCAACAAATGTAAATGCCCTATCTTTAAAATGGGGCATATTTTACTAAATTAAAAAAACCTGTAACTTTCTGTAAAACCTTAACCCCAAAAGGCACTACACTAACATCGGGGTGTAGAGTTGGATCTTGATCCAAGGCACCAACAGGCTAAAGCTTTGACTGTTCCCAGGATGCCTTGCACCGCCTCCTCTACAACCCTGCCCAGTGGCGTAACTAGACCTTTGTGGGCCCCATAGCAAAATTCTGAATGGGCCCACCAGCACTCAACAAGAATGAGTGGCGTTTGGGGTCAGAAAAGTAGAGGGGAAGGGGTCTGACAGAGTAGGGGGCAGGACATGAATGAATAGAAATAGAATACTGAGAAACTGAGGTGTCCATTATATAAAGAAATACAGTATGTGTGTCTGTGTGTATATCACACACACACACATATAAGGGAAATTCAAATGCCCTCAATTATTGCGCCCATTACACTCTGGTTTAGGTGCACAAAGCACCTAAACCTGAATAAAGTAATGGGCGCGATCATGAAAAGACACCGTTTGGTTGCCCAAATGGGTCTCTTTGCACACATTTCAGCTTGTTTCCCCTGGGGGTAGCGAGCTGAAATAAACATGTCGCACCCGTTGGCAGCAACATTAGAATAGCTGCTGACGGGCACGATTGAGGGAGGAAAGGGACATTTGAATCCAGCCCATAGATGCAATGTGAATATGTAATTTGTACCTTCCTATCTTAAAATGTATAAAGTAGTGTTTACACTAGAGGTCTTTCCGAACCCCCTAATCCTAACATTGTAATTTGCTTTAGGGCGCACCTCCAATTAGTCTAGTGTTTCGTATTTTCACATTAAATACTTTCTTGCATTGGTTGGTTAAAGATTAGATCGTATATTTTTCTAGATATAGCTGTGCATAGTCTACAAGGCTACATGCTTCTCCCCTAACTAGAGATGTGCAGCGGGCATTTTTCGTGTTTCATGTTTTGGTTTTGGTTTCGGATCCGCAGTTGTGTTTTGGATACGGACGCGTTTTGGCAAAACCACCCTTTCGGGTTTTGTATTCGGGTGATTTTTTTTTAAAACCTCAAACAGCTAAAATCATAGAATTTGGGGGTAATTTTGATCCTATAGTATTAAGCTCAATAACCATAATTTCTACTCCTTTCCAGTCTATTCTGAACACCTCACACCTCCCAATATTATTTTTAGTCCTAAAATTTGCACCAAGGTCCCTGGATGACTAAGCTAAGCGACCCAAGTGGGCAGCACAAACACCTGGCCCATCTAGGAGTGGCACTGCAGTGTCAGACAGGATGGCACTTAAAAAAATAGCCCCAAACAGCACATGATGCAAAGATAAATAAAAAAAGAGGCGCAAGATGAAATTGTAGTGTGTCTCTCCTGCTCAGTGTCAGTTCTCAGTAGTATCCTCATCAGTGCTCAGTATCACTGCTCATTGTCTTGTGCTGCAATGTGGTGCTCAGTATACTAGAGTACATTACTAATAGTCCAGTGCTGCATCTTGCTGCTCAGTGTCAGTTCTAGTATCCTCATCAGTGCTCAGTATCACTGCTCACTGTCTTGTGCTGCATTGTGGTGCTCAGTATACTACAGAACATTACTAATAGTCCAGTGCTGCATCTGGCTGCTCAGTGTCAGTTCTAGTAATCTCATCAGTGCTCCGTATCACTGCTCATTGTCTTGTGGTGCTCAGTATACTACAGTACATTACTAATACTCCAGTGTCTTGTGCCGCATATGGCTGCTGTAGGGTGCTGTGGTAGTGTCCTGTCACTGTGCATATGTCATCATTCCAGTCACAGTGATATCTGGTATCTATCTAGTGGTATCTAATTCCAGACATTACCACCGTCTAATTCCAGATATATTACTGGCATATAATTCCACACATTAAGAAATGGAGAACAAAAAGGTGGAGAGTAAAATAGGGAAAGATCAAGATCCACTTCCACCTAGTGCTGAAGCTGCTGCCACTAGTCAAGGCAGAGACAATTCAATGCCATCAACATTATGTAATGATTATACGATACATTATATATCATATCATTGTATGGTTGTAAAATACAACTTAAAAACTTTAATGAATAAATACATAAAGTAGCTTTTATGTAACCTTTTTAAACCTATTAGCATAGACCGAATCTCATCGTGTGTATAGGCCTTTAGTTCAACAACAGCATGGGACCAGTTAGTGTGTTTTGACTAGAGATGAGCGGGTTCGGTTTCTCTGAATCCGAACCCGCCAGAACTTCATGTTTTTTTTCACGGGTCCGAGCGACTCGGATCTTCCCGCCTTGCTCGGTTAACCCGAGCGCGCCCGAACGTCATCATGACGCTGTCGGATTCTCGCGAGGCTCGGATTCTATCGCGAGACTCGGATTCTATATAAGGAGCCGCGCGTCGCCGCCATTTTCACACGTGCATTGAGATTGATAGGGAGAGGACGTGGCTGGCGTCCTCTCCGTTTAGAATTAGAATAGATTAGAGAGACACTTGATTTACTAATTTTGGGGAGCATTAGGAGTACTCAGTAGTGTACAGTGCAGAGTTTTGCTGATAGTGACCAGTGACCACCACTTTTATTTATAATCCGTTCTCTGCCTGAAAAAAGCGATACACAGCACACAGTGACTCAGTCACATACCATATCTGTGTGCACTGCTCAGGCTCAGGCCAGTGTGCTGCATCATCTATTATCTATATATAATATTATATATATCTGTCTGACTGCTCAGCTCACACAGCTTATAATTGTGGGGGAGACTGGGGAGCACTACTGCAGTGCCAGTTATAGGTTATAGCAGGAGCCAGGAGTACATAATATAATCCGTTCTCTGCCTGAAAAAAGCGATACACAGCACACAGTGACTCAGTCACATACCATATCTGTGTGCACTGCTCAGGCTCAGGCCAGTGTGCTGCATCATCTATTATCTATATATAATATTATATATATCTGTCTGACTGCTCAGCTCACACAGCTTATAATTGTGGGGGAGACTGGGGAGCACTACTGCAGTGCCAGTTATAGGTTATAGCAGGAGCCAGGAGTACATAATATATTATATAGTGAGTGACCACCAGACACACAGTGCAGTTTATTTAATATATCCGTTCTCTGCCTGAAAAAAGCGATACACACAGTGACTCAGTCAGTCACATACCATATCTGTGTGCACTGCTCAGGCTCAGGCCAGTGTGCTGCATCATCTATATATATTATATATCTGTCTGACTGCTCAGCTCACACAGCTTATAATTGTGGGGGAGACTGGGGAGCACTACTGCAGTGCCAGTTATAGGTTATAGCAGGAGCCAGGAGTACATAATATTATATTAAAATTAAACAGTGCACACTTTTGCTGCAGGAGTGCCACTGCCAGTGTGACTAGTGACCAGTGACCTGACCACCAGTATATAATATTAGTAGTATACTATCTCTTTATCAACCAGTCTATATTAGCAGCAGACACAGTACAGTGCGGTAGTTCACGGCTGTGGCTACCTCTGTGTCGGCACTCGGCAGCCCGTCCATAATTGTATATACCACCTAACCGTGGTTTTTTTTTCTTTCTTTATACATACATACTAGTTACGAGTATACTATCTCTTTATCAACCAGTCTATATATTAGCAGCAGACACAGTACAGTGCGGTAGTTCACGGCTGTGGCTACCTCTGTGTCGGCACTCGGCAGCCCGTCCATAATTGTATATACCACCTAACCGTGGTTTTTTTTTCTTTCTTTATACATACATACTAGTTACGAGTATACTATCTCTTTATCAACCAGTCTATATATTAGCAGCAGACACAGTACAGTGCGGTAGTTCACGGCTGTGGCTACCTCTGTGTCGGCACTCGGCAGCCCGTCCATAATTGTATATACCACCTAACCGTGGTTTTTCTTTCTTTCTTTATACATACATACTAGTTACGAGTATACTATCTCTTTATCAACCAGTCTATATATTAGCAGCAGACACAGTACAGTGCGGTAGTTCACGGCTGTGGCTACCTCTGTGTCGGCACTCGGCAGCCCGTCCATAATTGTATACTAGTATCCAATCCATCCATCTCCATTGTTTACCTGAGGTGCCTTTTAGTTGTGCCTATTAAAATATGGAGAACAAAAATGTTGAGGTTCCAAAATTAGGGAAAGATCAAGATCCACTTCCACCTCGTGCTGAAGCTGCTGCCACTAGTCATGGCCGAGACGATGAAATGCCAGCAACGTCGTCTGCCAAGGCCGATGCCCAATGGCATAGTACAGAGCATGTCAAAACCAAAACACCAAATATCAGTAAAAAAAGGACTCCAAAACCTAAAATAAAATTGTCGGAGGAGAAGCGTAAACTTGCCAATATGCCATTTACCACACGGAGTGGCAAGGAACGGCTGAGGCCCTGGCCTATGTTCATGGCTAGTGGTTCAGCTTCACATGAGGATGGAGGCACTCAGCCTCTCGCTAGAAAACTGAAAAGACTCAAGCTGGCAAAAGCACCGCAAAGAACTGTGCGTTCTTTGAAATCCCAAATCCACAAGGAGAGTCCAATTGTGTCGGTTGCGATGCCTGACCTTCCCAACACTGGACGTGAAGAGCATGCGCCTTCCACCATTTGCACGCCCCCTGCAAGTGCTGGAAGGAGCACCCGCAGTCCAGTTCCTGATAGTCAGATTGAAGATGTCAGTGTTGAAGTACACCAGGATGAGGAGGATATGGGTGTTGCTGGCGCTGGGGAGGAAATTGACCAGGAGGATTCTGATGGTGAGGTGGTTTGTTTAAGTCAGGCACCCGGGGAGACACCTGTTGTCCGTGGGAGGAATATGGCCGTTGACATGCCAGGTGAAAATACCAAAAAAATCAGCTCTTCGGTGTGGAGGTATTTCACCAGAAATGCGGACAACAGGTGTCAAGCCGTGTGTTCCCTTTGTCAAGCTGTAATAAGTAGGGGTAAGGACGTTAACCACCTCGGAACATCCTCCCTTATACGTCACCTGCAGCGCATTCATAATAAGTCAGTGACAAGTTCAAAAACTTTGGGTGACAGCGGAAGCAGTCCACTGACCAGTAAATCCCTTCCTCTTGTAACCAAGCTCACGCAAACCACCCCACCAACTCCCTCAGTGTCAATTTCCTCCTTCCCCAGGAATGCCAATAGTCCTGCAGGCCATGTCACTGGCAATTCTGACGAGTCCTCTCCTGCCTGGGATTCCTCCGATGCATCCTTGCGTGTAACGCCTACTGCTGCTGGCGCTGCTGTTGTTGCCGCTGGGAGTCGATGGTCATCCCAGAGGGGAAGTCGTAAGCCCACTTGTACTACTTCCAGTAAGCAATTGACTGTTCAACAGTCCTTTGCGAGGAAGATGAAATATCACAGCAGTCATCCTACTGCAAAGCGGATAACTGAGTCCTTGACAACTATGTTGGTGTTAGACGTGCGTCCGGTATCCGCCGTTAGTTCACAGGGAACTAGACAATTTATTGAGGCAGTGTGCCCCCGTTACCAAATACCATCTAGGTTCCACTTCTCTAGGCAGGCGATACCGAGAATGTACACGGACGTCAGAAAAAGACTCACCAGTGTCCTAAAAAATGCAGTTGTACCCAATGTCCACTTAACCACGGACATGTGGACAAGTGGAGCAGGGCAGGGTCAGGACTATATGACTGTGACAGCCCACTGGGTAGATGTATGGACTCCCGCCGCAAGAACAGCAGCGGCGGCACCAGTAGCAGCATCTCGCAAACGCCAACTCTTTCCTAGGCAGGCTACGCTTTGTATCACCGCTTTCCAGAATACGCACACAGCTGAAAACCTCTTACGGCAACTGAGGAAGATCATCGCGGAATGGCTTACCCCAATTGGACTCTCCTGTGGATTTGTGGCATCGGACAACGCCAGCAATATTGTGTGTGCATTAAATATGGGCAAATTCCAGCACGTCCCATGTTTTGCACATACCTTGAATTTGGTGGTGCAGAATTTTTTAAAAAACGACAGGGGCGTGCAAGAGATGCTGTCGGTGGCCAGAAAAATTGCGGGACACTTTCGGCGTACAGGCACCACGTACAGAAGACTGGAGCACCACCAAAAACTACTGAACCTGCCCTGCCATCATCTGAAGCAAGAAGTGGTAACGAGGTGGAATTCAACCCTCTATATGCTTCAGAGGTTGGAGGAGCAGCAAAAGGCCATTCAAGCCTATACAATTGAGCACGATATAGTAGGTGGAATGCACCTGTCTCAAGTGCAGTGGAGAATGATTTCAACGTTGTGCAAGGTTCTGATGCCCTTTGAACTTGCCACACGTGAAGTCAGTTCAGACACTGCCAGCCTGAGTCAGGTCATTCCCCTCATCAGGCTTTTGCAGAAGAAGCTGGAGGCATTGAAGGAGGAGCTAAAAGGGAGCGATTCTGCTAGGCATGTGGGACTTGTGGATGCAGCCCTTAATTCGCTTAACAAGGATTCACGGGTGGTCAATCTGTTGAAATCAGAGCACTACATTTTGGCCACCGTGCTCGATCCTAGATTTAAAGCCTACCTTGGATCTCTCTTTCCGGCAGACACAGGTCTGCTGGGGTTGAAAGACCTGCTGGTGACAAAATTGTCAAGTCAAGCGGAACGCGACCTGTCAACATCTCCTCCTTCACATTCTCCCGCAACTGGGGGTGCGAGGAAAAGGCTCAGAATTCCGAGCCCACCCGCTGGCGGTGATGCAGGGCAGTCTGGAGCGACTGCTGATGCTGACATCTGGTCCGGACTGAAGGACCTGACAACGATTACGGACATGTCGTCTACTGTCACTGCATATGATTCTCTCAACATTGATAGAATGGTGGAGGATTATATGAGTGACCGCATCCAAGTAGGCACGTCACACAGTCCGTACTTATACTGGCAGGAAAAAGAGGCAATTTGGAGGCCCTTGCACAAACTGGCTTTATTCTACCTAAGTTGCCCTCCCACAAGTGTGTACTCCGAAAGAGTGTTTAGTGCCGCCGCTCACCTTGTCAGCAATCGGCGTACGAGGTTACATCCAGAAAATGTGGAGAAGATGATGTTCATTAAAATGAATTATAATCAATTCCTCCGCGGAGACATTGACCAGCAGCAATTGCCTCCACAAAGTACACAGGGAGCTGAGATGGTGGATTCCAGTGGGGACGAATTGATAATCTGTGAGGAGGGGGATGTACACGGTGATATATCGGAGGGTGAAGATGAGGTGGACATCTTGCCTCTGTAGAGCCAGTTTGTGCAAGGAGAGATTAATTGCTTCTTTTTTGGGGGGGGTCCAAACCAACCCGTCATATCAGTCACAGTCGTGTGGCAGACCCTGTCACTGAAATGATGGGTTGGTTAAAGTGTGCATGTCCTGTTTTGTTTATACAACATAAGGGTGGGTGGGAGGGCCCAAGGACAATTCCATCTTGCACCTCTTTTTTCTTTTCTTTTTCTTTGCATCATGTGCTGATTGGGGAGAGTTTTTTGGAAGGGACATCCTGCGTGACACTGCAGTGCCACTCCTAGATGGGCCCGGTGTTTGTGTCGGCCACTAGGGTCGCTTATCTTACTCACACAGTCAGCTACCTCATTGCGCCTCTTTTTTTCTTTGCGTCATGTGCTGTTTGGGGAGGGTTTTTTGGAAGGGACATCCTGCGTGACACTGCAGTGCCACTCCTAGATGGGCCCGGTGTTTGTGTCGGCCACTAGGGTCGCTAATCTTACTCACACAGCTACCTCATTGCGCCTCTTTTTTTCTTTGCGTCATGTGCTGTTTGGGGAGGGTTTTTTGGAAGGGACATCCTGCGTGACACTGCAGTGCCACTCCTAGATGGGCCCGGTGTTTGTGTCGGCCACTAGGGTCGCTAATCTTACTCACACAGCTACCTCATTGCGCCTCTTTTTTTCTTTGCGTCATGTGCTGTTTGGGGAGGGTTTTTTGGAAGGGCCATCCTGCGTGACACTGCAGTGCCACTCCTAGATGGGCCCGGTGTTTGTGTCGGCCACTAGGGTCGCTAATCTTACTCACACAGCTACCTCATTGCGCCTCTTTTTTTCTTTGCGTCATGTGCTGTTTGGGGAGGGTTTTTTGGAAGGGACATCCTGCGTGACACTGCAGTGCCACTCCTAGATGGGCCCGGTGTTTGTGTCGGCCACTAGGGTCGCTTATCTTACTCACACAGCGACCTCGGTGCAAATTTTAGGACTAAAAATAATATTGTGAGGTGTGAGGTATTCAGAATAGACTGAAAATGAGTGTAAATTATGGTTTTTGAGGTTAATAATACTTTGGGATCAAAATGACCCCCAAATTCTATGATTTAAGCTGTTTTTTAGTGTTTTTGGAAAAAAACACCCGAATCCAAAACACACCCGAATCCGACAAAAAAAATTCGGTGAGGTTTTGCCAAAACGCGTTCGAACCCAAAACTCGGCCGCGGAACCGAACCCAAAACCAAAACACAAAACCCGAAAAATTTCAGGCGCTCATCTCTAGTTTTAACCACTGCACAGCACCTGGTGTTATATAGTAAGCACCACTATGGCATAGTATACAGCATTATGGGCCTGATATGAGTGTGACCAGCGGTGATGTGGAATGCAGTAGGAGGTGCTGTTTAGCAAGCACCACTTCTATATTCACCATGCAGTATATTGTGTGAATATAGAAGTGTTGGCTGTGTTATGTATTAGAGTAATTATTGCAGCTCCCAGCTAAAATTGCAACAATGTAATTTAGTGACAAGCTGCAGAGATTAACCCTTTCTGTGGCTGCTGCACAACCTCTATTCATATCGCTGAATTCAATTAGGGAGATGTTCTCACCCCGCGAGCAAGCGCAGGTATATGCCACACTTAAATGTATGGGTATGGTCTCCATAAAATGAGCGTAGCCTTGCAGGCAAAGACTACCTTACACCCTAGTTCTTGACCCTGCACCAACAGACCTCGGCCACCACAGGGAAAAAAGTACAGTAATTTCCACCATGTTAAGCCCCACACATTAATGCCCTTTGGGACATATTATGTCACACACCACAATATCTGTGATACACTATGCCCTACAGTAAAGCTTCTAATTACTTTTACAAAAACTGCTCAACGCCAAGAGTTTCACGTGCTGGGTGTCATGCTCATTGCCAGGGGTTTCACTCTCTGGGTGTCATGCTCATTGCCAGGGGGAACGCAGTAGGAGGTGTTATATAGTAAGCACCACTATGGCATAGTATATAGCATTATATATATTGTGAGCACTGGTGATGTTGAGTGCAGTAGAGCTGCTGCTGGGTAATTACAATTTACTACAACCACCAATATATTCTGCTGCACTATATATATGCAAAGCTAATTCTGCTGGGTAATTACAATTGACTACAACCACCAATATATTCTGCTGCACTATATCTATATTTGCAAAGCTAATTCTGCTGGGTAATTACAATTGACTACAACCACCAATATATTCTGCTGCACTATATCTATATATGCAAAGCTAATTCTGCTGAGTAATTACAATTGACTACAACCACCAATATATTCTGCTGCACTATATCTATATATGCAAAGCTAATTCTGCTGGGTAATGTAAATTGAAACATTATTGCATAGTATGTGATTTTTAAGTACTTTTTTAAAGTTTTGAATGATAAAGACCCAGTTTAATCTTTGTGGAATGCCTGGTTGTTGTTTTTAAGGTAATTTATTGCCTGGCATTTGAGGGGGTGGGGTGTGGTTACAGATTTCAATTATTGGTTTCACTTGTAATAGTCTTCTACTTAAGTCCAATGGTGTAGGCTGTGCAAAGCCGTTTGGCTGTGCATTTATTGATCTACTGTAAGCATGCATTTTTATCAAAGCGTGATAAAATTGACACATAACAGCAGTGTTCAATCAGCATTAATTTATCTTCAGCTGATATCGATTGTGAATTGACGTTTCTTCTCTTCTTGTCACCTCCAGGTAATTACAATTGACTACAACCACCAATATATTCTGCTGCACTATATCTATATATGCAAAGCTAATTCTGCTGGGTAATGCAAATTGAAACATTATTGCATAGTATGTGATTTTGAAGTACTTTTTTAAAGTTTTGAATGATATAGACCCAGTTTAATCTTTGTGGAATGCCTGGTTGTTGTTTTTAAGGTAATTTATTGCCTGGCATTTGAGGGGGTGGGGTGTGGTTACAGATTTCAATTATTGGTTTCACTTGTAATAGTCTTCTACTTAAGTCCAATGGTGTAGGCTGTGCAAAGCCATTTGGCTGTGCATTTATTGATCTAAGCGTGCATTTTTATCAAAGCGTGATAAAATTGACACATAACAGCAGTGTTCAATCAGCGTTCAATCGAAGTGAAAAAGAAGGAAAACAGAAGCACACCAATCTAACAAAACAAAGAAAACTGAAGAACTAATAACAAATGTGAGTCACTTACTCCTCAGATCACTCACCTCCTGATTGTTGCATCTGATTACATAGCACAGAACTACCTTACTTGGACATTTCATAAACCATCCATTTCACCTACAAATGCCTGTATCTGTATTATTGTAATTTTGTTTTTTAAGCACAGCTGCACCAATGCAATTTTACCTGCAAACACTTAAAACATCTAACATAATTACCATTGCTTCTTAAACCTCTCACAATCCTTTCATTTCTTACACTCCAAATACATTTCTGCACCCACTTTATCTACGCTTTTGACTCATTTCATACTAAATCTACACCCCTTGAGCCTACACTGCTTTTCTCACCTGCATTTCTGCAATTCTTCTGCTCGGATTGCCTTACAGTCTCCTCTCCTACTTCCACTACTTCAACCTATTTACCTACTTAACACTATGTCAAGGTTTTCTTATACTCCCCACATCACTCAGTGTCTACCTAATAATGTATCTTTATCCTTCCCCACTAGTCTCCTCCACCTCCTCCTCTCTCCCCTCCTCTGTCTCCCCTCCATCCCTCTGTTTCCTTCCCCCACCTTTCCTGTTACCCCACTTTCATTCACCTCTGCCCCATGGTCCTGCTACCCCACAACTCAGCCCTGCTCCCTCTCTCCCTTCCCTGTCACCTCCCCACACCCCCATCCACATCACACTGACCTCCCTCCCTGCCCACCTCCTGCAGTTTCCCCTCCTAGCTCAGGCACCCGTACCATCACTACTCTCTCATCATCCCTGCCCTCAAAGTTAATCCCACCTCATCGCTACAGCAACCCTGAAAATCTAATTCACATCTCTCCCACAAACTCATACCCCCTATCCTGTGCCCTCTGGAATGCCAGATCTGTTTGTAACAAACTGGTCCCCACTCATGACCTTTTCATTTCCAACTCCCTACACCTACTAGCCATTACTGAAACTTGGATTACGCCCTCTGACACTACTTCTGCTGCTGCTCTCTCTGCTGGGGGCCTTACATTCACACACACACCCCGACCTGGGGGTCGCCATGGGGGTGGTGTTGGGGTCCTTTTACCTTCTAGTTACTCCTACCAACTCATACCACCAGAACCATCCCTTATATTCTCTACATTTGAGGACCACGCCATATGCCTCTTCCAACCAGTCCATCTTAGAGTAGCTGTCATTTACCGCCCCCCTGGTACTGCTTCCAAATTCATCGACAACTTTGCTTCCTGGCTTCCTCACTTCTGACATTCCCACCATTATCCTAGGCGATTTCAACATCCCTATTGACATCCCCACACAATCCCCTGCCTCTAAACTCCTTAACCTCACCTCTTCACTTGGTCTCTCCCAGTGGACCTCCTCACCCTCCCATGTGAATGGGAGCTCACTGGATCTGGTCTTCACTCACCGCTGTGATATTTCTGATTTTTCCAACTCCCCATTTCCCCTCTCTGACCACCACCTGCTCTCCTTCAACCTATCTCTCTCGACTTCCCCATCTCTACCTCCTAAGGCTACCATCACTAAGCGTAACATTGAAGCTATTGACACCACATTCCTTTCCTCCCTGTTTGACTCACTTCTCTCTCCTATTCTCTCTCTCTCATGCCCTGAGCAAGCCACTTCCACATACAATGCTTCCCTTACTTCTGCTCTTGACTCTGTTGCTCCACCAACCACTATTCACCCTTGCAAATTAACACCTCAACCCTGGCACACCAAATGCACCAGATATCTGCAAAAATGCTCATGTACTGCTGAGTGACACTGGAGGAAATCACGCTCTAAGGCAGACTTCCTCCATTTCAAACTTATGCTCTCATCCTTCAGTGCTGCCCTTTCTCTTGCTAAACAGTCATACTTCAAGAACCTCATCTCCTCCCAGTCTTCCAACCCCCGGCGCCTCTTTGCCACTCTCAACTCACTCCTCTGCCCACCTCCACCTCGTCTCCCTTCCTCACTCTCTGCTCTTGACTTTGCCACTTACTTCACATCCAAAATTGACTCCATACGTCAGGACATCACATCACACCAGACTATCAGTAACCAGCCTTCTCCCATCCCTTACCAACCCTCCCCATCCCTCGTACCAACTCTGTCATCTTTCTCCCATGCATCTGGAGAGGAAGTCATGGCCCTCATTCGTTCCTGTCCCCTCACCACCTCCCCACTTGACCCTATCCCCTCCCGCCTCCTTTGCCACCTCTCTTCTTCTGCTTGTTCCCATCTTTCCCACCTTCTCAATCTCTCCCTCTCATCAGGCACTGTCCCCTCTGCCTTCAAGCACGCTCTCATCTCTCCTATTCTTAAAAAACCTACCCTTGATCCAAACACTCTCTCCAACTACCGACCCATCTCTCTCCTCCCTTTTGCCTCCAAACTCCTTGAGCGTATTGTCTACAACCGCCTTACTTCCTTTCTTTCCTCACACTCACTGCTTGACCCATTCCAGTCTGGCTTCCGTCCTCTCCACTCCACTGAAACTGCCCTTACAAAAGTATGCAATGACCTCCATGCTGCTAAATCTAAGAGACACTACTCTCTACTTATTCTACTTGATCTCTCTGCTGCTTTTGACACTGTGGACCATCCTCTCCTACTGCAAATCCTTCACTCCATTGGTCTGCGTAACACTGCCCTCTCTTGGTTGTCGTCCTACCTTTCTGACCGTTCATTCTCTGTCTCCTCTCATGACTCCACCTCCCCCTCACTTCCACTAACTGTAGGGGTACCCCAAGGTTCTGTCCTTGGTCCTCTTCTCTTCTCTCTCTATACGTCCTCACTAGGTAAGCTCATTAGTTCTTTTGGTTTCCAATATCATCTCTATGCTGATGACACTCAAATCTATCTTTCCTCTCCAGACCTCTCCCCTACTCTCCTCACTCGTATCTCCAACTGTCTCTCTGCTATCTCTTCCTGGATGTCCCAGCGCTTTCTTAAACTTAACATGTCTAAGACCGAGCTGATCATCTTCCCTCCCTCCCGCATAATCTCACCTCCTACAATCGCACTACTATCTCCTCTACCCCCAAGCGCGCTGTCTTGGAGTAATCCTTGACTCCTCCCTCTCCTTCAAACCACACATTCAGCACCTCTCACAAACCTGCCGTTTTCATCTAAAAAATATTTCCAGGATCAGACCCTTTCTGACCCAGGATGCTACTAAGACTCTTATCCACTCACTGGTCATCTCCAGACTGGACTGCTGTAATCTCTTCCTGACTGGCATTCCTGACAAATACCTCTCTCCACTCCAATCTATCCTCAATGCTGCTGCCCGGCTCATTTTCCTCACCAAACGCACTACGTCCACCTCTCCTCTCTTACTAGTCCTTCACTGGCTCCCCTTCCCTTTCAGAATCCATTTCAAGCTTCTCACACTTGCTTACAAAGCCCTCACCCACTCCTCTCCCATCTACATCTCTGATCTTATCTCGCTTTACACTCCCACCCGTCCTCTTCGCTCTGCTAATGCACACCGACTCTCCTGCCTACGGATTACTTCCTCCCACTCCTACCTCCAAGATTTTTCACGTGCTGCACCACTTCTCTGGAATTCCCTACCTCTCCCCCTCAGACTCTCCACCTCTCTACAAAGCTTCAAACGGGCTCTCAAGACCCACTTCTTCACCAAACCCAGCCAAATCTCATCCTAAACCTCTGTTCCATGCTCTCTATGTACCCCATCTGTCTCACCCCTGTCTGTCTACCCCTCCCTTTTAGAATGTAAGCTCTCACGAGCAGGGCCCTCTTCCCTCATGTGCTTACTCTTTTCTTACTTTAATAATCTTCAGCTGCACCAAATCCAGCAGTCTTCTGCCACCTGATACTTATTCCAGTGTCATCTGCTGATGTAGCTATGTTTATTTACCCTGTACTTGTCCTATATTGTCGTCAACTGTAAGTTGCTGTTTTCCTGTTTGATTATTTGTTTATGTACTCTGTAATTGGGCACTGCGGAACCCTTGTGGCGCCATATAAATAAAGGATAATAATAATAATAAATAATATAATATATAGCAGTACGGTACAGTAGGCCACTGCTCTACCTACCTCTGTGTCGTCAAGTATACTATCCATCCATACCTGTGGTGCATTTTAGAAAAAAACATGTCTCGGCAGAGCAATCTATAAATCCATCATTTTTCAGACAGCAACAGTGGGTATTGTAATAGTCACCCAATCCATCACTTTTATAGGGTTACATGCACCCACATGCTACAGCCTGTCTCAATAATTTTACTGTCACGCTGTGTGTGTTTGTGTTTTTATTTGGGTATTTTTTGTTGTTGTAGAACTACAGGTACCAGCAAGCCCGTTATTTCCCCGCCTGCTGGTACTTGAGGTTCTCCAAGTACCAGCAAGCGGGGGAGGCTTGCTGGGCCTTGTAGTTCCACAACGAAAAAACAATATTCTTTTTTTACACACATGGCTATCAGCCCGGCACCCACCACCCAGGGGTGCTGGGGACAGCCTCGGGCTTCACCCCTGGCCCTTGGGTGCCTCGAGGGGAGGAACCTCTTGATTTAAGGGGTCCCCACTCCTCCAGGGAACCCCGGCCAGGGGTGACTAGTTGGAGGGGTAATGCCAGGGCCGCAGGGACCTACATAAAAGTATCCCCCGGCTGTGGCATTATCTCTCTGGCTAGTGGAGCCCGGTGCTGGTTTTAAAAATATGGGGGACCCCTACATCTATTGTCCCACGTATTTTTGGAACCTGGACCGGTCTAAGAGCCCGGTGCTAGTTGTCTAAATACGGGGAACCCCTGTCCAATTTTTCCCCCAGTATTTAAATAACCAGGACCGGCTCAAAGAGCCCGAGGCTGGTTATACTAAGGAGGGGGGACCTCACGCATTTTTTTTTAACCCATTCAGACCCTTCTCCTTTAAGTTAATGGAAGCCCTGGACAACAAAATTGCATTCATGTCCTCCTCCCTCACCCTTCCCAGTCCCAAACACTCATTTTTTTTTCTTTAAAAATTTATAATATATAACGAGAACAATGAGCAAGCAGGCAGCGGGCATTGGCGGCATCGGACTGAGATAGAAATTAGTGGTGGAGGGCTGGGTCAGTTGATTGTGGGCGAGTTTGTAAGCCATTGGCGGTGGCAGCGGGTATCGGCTCAGAGGCAGTAGCGGGCATTGGCTAAGGGTCATCGGCAGGATTCGGCGGACATTATGGCTGTAGTGCCTCACTAGCCACTGACCTCACCGCACGCCACTGTGGGACAGATGTAACATGCAGAGAGAGGTAGATTTGGGAGGGGGAATGTCCTAGCATAACTGTTAATTGCAGTGTAATACTGTAATTTAGCTGTGCAGCATTTGTGGCTAAATGTCAAAGAAGCCAGTATTTACCCTGCATGCAAAACAATAAATGTATTTGAACATACCTCCCAACTATCCCAATTTTTGCAGGACAGTCACTTTTTTGGGGAATGTCCAGCTAACCCAAACAACCCCCCCCCCCTTCCCATGGGGAATGGGGGGGGGGGTGGAAGGCTCCCTGTAGCTTGTTGCTCTGCAAATATGCACATTGTGGGTAATTCAGACCTGATTGCTAGGGTGTGTTTTTTGCATCCCTGTAATCAGGTAGTTGCCGCCTACAGCGGAAGAGAAAATTTGCTGTGCAGGTGTGTGATCACATGTGCACAAGAGCTGCACAGCTCAGCACTTACTCAGCCATTGAGGTGACGTCACAAATCCTCCCACAAAACGCCGGGTCCCTCCAGTGTTTTTCCGGACACTCCCTAGAAACATTCAGTTGCCACCCACACAAACACCCTCTTCTTGTCAATCTTCTTGTGATCTCCGGACCGTCGCACTTACGCATTGTGGCGCATACGCATGTGCAGTGCAGACCAGATTGCCCGCTGGGTGAAAATAAATTGAAGCGATCTGGTCTGAATAAGCCTCAATGTCTATTCACGGGAGACAGAGGGGCTGGGGCATGGCCAGCAGCTCACAGAGCACCTATAATGACAAAAATGGGAGACATGGCTCATGATCGCGATATACCTGCGAAGGTACGCCCTCTACTGATTGACAGGCAGAGGCATTCGCATTTTCTGCGGGGCACCCGGAGAAAATGTAGGCACACGCACAGGATGGACCCTGCGTATATGCCCCCATCCTCTTCATAGTTTTTGCGGTTGGAACGCGTATTACGATCCAAACTGAATTAGGCCCTATGTCTTATATACACGAGCAGTGTGAAAACATCAATCGATGGGGGTAATTCCAAGATGATCGCAGCAGGAATTTTGTTAGCAGTTGGGCAAAACCATGTGTACTGCAGGGGAGGCAGATATAACGTGCAGAAAGAGTTAGATTTGGGTGAGTTATTTTGTTTCTGTGCAGGGTAAATACTGACTGCTTTATTTTTACACTGCAAATTAGATTGCAGATTGAACACACCACACCCAAATCTAACTCTCTCTGCACATGTTAAATCTGCCTTCCCTGCAGTGCACATAGGTGGTCATTCCGAGTTGTTCGCTCTGTAATTTTCTTCGCATCGCAGCGATTTTCCGCTTAATGCGCATGCGCAATGTTCACACTGCGACTGCGCCAAGTAAATTTGCTATGCAGTTAGGAATATTACTCACGGTTTTTTCATCGTTCTGGTGATCGTAATGTGATTGACAGGAAGTGGGTGTTTCTGGGCGGAAACAGGCCGCTTTATGGGCGTGTGGGAAAAAATGCTACCGTTTCTGGGAAAAACGCGGGAGTGGCTGGAGAAACGGAGGAGTGTCTGGGCGAATGCTGGGTGTGTTTGTGACGTCAAACCAGGAACGACAAGCACTGAACTGATCGCACTGGCAGAGTAAGTCTCGAGCTACTCAGAAACTGCACAGAGATGTCTTATCGCAATATTGCAAATCTTTCGTTCGCAATTTTAAGATGCTAAGATTCACTCCCAGTAGGCGGCAGCTTAGCGTGTGCAATGCTGCTAAAAGCAGCTTGCGAGCGAACAACTCGGAATGAGGGCCATGGGGGGTAATTCTGAGTTGATCGCAGCAGGATTTTTGTTAGCAGTTGGGCAAAACCATGTGCACTGCATTTACGAACAGATGATTTTTTTATATACATTTTAAAATGTTAGTAAATGTGTGTGTGTTTTTCAACCTGTAAGCCCAACATCGATTAAGATCGATCTTAAATAGACCCCTGGGTTTTAAGGATAACCATGGTTGAGTCCAATGGTTAATTCACATTGACCGAAGTTCTAATTAAGTCACCTGTGCTCAAGCATGATATCCTTAAAATCTGGATTGCAATGACAGCATTTTGGAACTATGCCTAAGGGTTTAATTTTTACATTAATCCACTGACAATAAATCTACCTACAATATCCCTGTAACTGTTATGATTACAGTATTTCACTAAATAATTTAATTTGCTGAACCTTCTGTAAAAAGAAATATTAAGCTGCTGTAATTCCCAGATGCAGCAAATTTGTTAGCTAGTGGGCAAAACCATGTGCACTGCAGGGATGGGGGGGGGGGGGGGCAGATATAACATTTGCAGAGAGATTTAGGTGGGTTATATTGTTTGTGTGCAGGGTAAATACTGGCTGTTTTGTTTTTACACTGCAATTTAGATTTCAGTTTGAACACACCGCACCAAAATCTAACTCTCTCTGCACATATTATACACCCCCCCCCCCCCACCCCTGCAGTGTACATGGTTTTAGCTAATAAATTTGCTGCTGTGATCAGATCTGAGTTAAGCCCTATGTATTTGGCACTGGCAAAGGGTTAGAGGCCTTGCTGTAGAGCTCACACCTTTCTTATCATGCATTGTAATATTTCCTATGTCCTGATGTTGTGCTCTCTGCTCCATCCAAGTAAACAGCAATGTAGCATGGCTATCAAAGAGCGTGAAGTTTGCAGATTTTATGCTATTGAAATAGTTCTCCTCCTGACCGACGCACCTTTTTATGCTATTGAAATAGTTCTCCTCCTGACCGACGCAGTTCCTTGCTCCGAGGTTGGTGTATTGTCCTGTTGCAGCGCCTCTCCACTGTGGTCACAGTGAGCTGTGTGGTGTTGCTGGCGCATGCCAATCTCCCCCCAACCTCCCTCTTGCATTTCAGACCTACGTACGCATGATGGGATCTTGTATGATATGCGCGTGTGCTGTAGAGATGAAAGTGGGGGTGAGGAGGCAGATCGTGAGATGGGGAAACTTTGTGGACTGTTAGCGAAGGGGAGCACTGGGCAATCTGAGTTGCAAAGAGGGCAGCAGAAGAGGTTATTGCATGTGCACTGGTGACAGGTCCATCATTGGTGGCCAGCCTCAGTGGTAAAGGGGTACATGAGCTAGTGTCCCTTGGCCAGCCATGTACCATGGCCACCTCCCTACATCCTATATATTCTCCCTGATCTGTCACTTTGTTACGGTCTGCTGCTGGCACTGGTGTATCGTCCTGCAGTTGCCGTCTCCGCCCATTGCTGTGACTTCCCCCAGAGTTAGCCACACAGAGTGACAGATCTGGGAAAATATATAGGAGATCATTACTTTCACTTGCAGCCTACCTTATTTTTTGCAGCCTAGCATGCTCCTGACCCCTTCTCTCACTAATACTTATACAACATTCATGAACTTATCTTAAGGTTTCTTTATTATTCAGTCACACTGTCTTGGATCCAAACCATTTCCTGTGGCATTGCAGTCAAACAATTGAGCTATTTACCCTTGCATAGAAAGGTATAATCTAAGCTAGAGAATTCTATTTGGAGCTCACCTTGTACTTTGTGAAGAAATAATCAGCTTTGTGGCTGAGCAGATATATGGAGTGTGTGGCTGCACACTGCATTGATCTGCTGAGTTGCAATGCTAATAATTTTTTTTTTTGCAAAGTACCAATAGCTTCATTGTGAAGGTGGAAAGAAGGGTATTACGGCATGGAATGTACAAACTGCGAGACCCTGCTGGTAGCGCCTTTGTCTATTTAGTAGGAAGGGCACGTAACAGCCGGGGGGCAATGGAGGAAGCCCCTTTAGGGCTGGAGCCCGGCGGCAACTGACTCCGTTGTCTCTGGCAGTTCCGCCCCTGGACTAGAGGAATGGTCAAGAACATGGCAACATTTAATGCCAAAAAATGCAAAATCATACACGTCTCAAAAATGCAAAGGCTAACTATAATATTAAGGGCATTATAATGGCAAGAGGAAAGCTATCTAAGTATTACTATTTCAGGTGAGCAATGTAACAAAGCAATAGGAAAGGCAAGTCAGATGCTTGTTTGCATAGGTTAAAGAACCAGTAGCAGAAAAAAGTAATACAGGTTGAGTATCCCATATCCAAATATTCCGAAATACGGAATATTCCGAAATACGGACTTTTTTGAGTGAGACTGAGATAGTGAAACCTTTGTGTTTTGATGGCTCAGTGTACACAAACTTTGTTTAATACTCAAGTTATTAAAAATGTTGTATTAAATGAACTTCAGACTGTGTGTATAAGGTGTATATGAAACAAATGAATTCTGTGAATGTACACACACTTTGTTTAATGCACAAAGTTATAAAAAATATTGGCTAAAATGACCTTCAGGCTGTGTGTATAAGGTGTATATGAAACATAAATGCCTTCTGTGCTTAGATTTAGGTCCCATCACCATAATATCTCGTTATGGTATGCAATTATTCCAAAATACAGAAAAATCCGATATCCAAAATTCCTCTGGTCCCAAGCATTTTGGATAAGGGATACTCAACCTGTAATGCCACTGTATAGGTCCTTGGTACAGCCACATTTAGAATCCTGTGTTCAGTTCCAGAAGCCATATCTCCAGAAGGCTGTAAATACATTAGGGCAACTAAAATTGTGCATGGCCTACATCACAAAACTTACCTGGAAATACTAAAAAATGTTGATGTGTATAGTTTGGAGAAGGGAAGAGGGAACATACAGTAATAGAAACATTTAAATATATAGGGAGGAATGTAATAGGGTGTGAGAATCAGAAAGTGAGAGATTTTGTGTTTTTTCCTGTTGTTTTTTTTTGTTTTTGTTTGATTGTTTGTTTTTAAAGTGGCAATCCTTTACATGGCAAAACCAGGTTGATATTTGCCATGTAAAGGATTGCCACCGTGGGCATGTGTAGAAGGGGCACTGCTACTGTTGGCATTATGTGTGTAAGCTGCACTGATATGGTGGTTATGTGTATAAAGGGCACTGCGACTGTGGGTATTATTATTATTATTATTATTATTACATGAGGTGTAATGACAATAAGATAGTGCTACTGTGTGGCGTATTTTGATTTGGGGTGCTATTGTGTGGCCATGCCCCTTCCTTGTGATACCACACCTTCTTTTTTTAAGGAGCGCACTGTCCCTTTATTAAGTATTGGAGAGAGGGCCCAAATTAATAGTTTGCAGGGAGGCGCCAAACACCCTAGCACTGGCCCTTTGGTAGGGGACAGGATTTGCTTCTGCTTGTGCACATATGTTATGATTGCCAGCCAACAGCACTGGTTTTGCCTATAACACTAACTATAAATATTTTGAATTGGTCCTGGACCACCAATCCAAGGCACCCCTGCAAGTGTCCTGAGGCACCCCAGGGTGCAGTTTGAGAACCACTGGTCTAGTGAGTACCCAGGATAATTATTGTAGCTGGTCTGCGGGTAACAGCTCTCAGATCAACTTCTAGAAAAAATGCAGCAATGTAATTTGAGTGACAAACTGCAGAGATGAACCCTTTCTGTGACTGCTGCACAGGGATCACACAAACTTTATTCATAGGGCTGACTTCACTTAGGGGAGATGTTCTCACCCCGCAAAGAAGTGCGAGTATATACCGCACTTACGGTACCATTGGATTTACAGATATTTTCTTGCAATACACTCTGGGGGTCATTCTGAGTTGATTGCTCGCTAGCAGTTTTTAGCAGCCATGCAAACGCATTGTCGCTGCCCACTGGAGAGTGTATATTCACTTTGGAGAAGTGCGAACACTTGAGCAGCAGAGCGCCTGCAAAATCGTTTCAAAATAAGACCAGCACTGTAGTTACACTTCGTGTGCGTTGATTCTAACAACCGAGGGACGGCTTTTGATGTCACACACCCATCCAGCGAATGCCCAGCCACGTCTGCATTTCTTCTGCCACGCCTGCATTTTTCCAAGCACTCCCTGAAAACGGTCAGTTGACACCCAGAAACGCCCTCTTTCTGTCAATCTCCTTGTGGCCTGTTCTGTGATTGGAAAAATCGCTAGAACTAGTGCAAAACCACAATGGACTTTGTACCCGTACGATGCGCATGCACATTACGGAGCATGCGCATGCACAGATTAGCCATTTTTTTTCAACTGATTGCTACGCAGCGAACAACGGCAGCATGCGATCAACTCGGAATGACCCCCTATATACATAGAAACATGGATTTTTACTGCAGGAATTATGGTTAGTTTAGGGGTATCGGTTAGGGTCAACAGAGGTGTAGCTAGGGGTCCAAGCGCCCCTGGCAAAGTAAGGGACTGGCGCCCCCCCTTTCGATAAAGCATTGCAGTCCATTGGCGGTTACCATGTTGGAGCCACAGCAACTGACCCCCTCCCCCACACGCTGCCCTACATCATCGGCTGGGATTCACTGTTGGTGTGAAGCCACTGGGAACAGTCTGGTAGCATTAGCAGCAGTCTGTGTCATAGATAGGGAAGGCAGAAGGTTAACTAGCTAATAGCAGTCTGTTGGCAGCAGAGGCTGGGCGGGGGGCTGAGAATGAGCCAACGCTGATCAGTGTCCAGTCTGCTCAGACAAAAATATTTTGTGATCAGGGCTGGTTCTAGACCAAAGGAGCCAATGGCAAAAATTTCCTTTGGCACCCCCCCCCCACACACATACACACACACACACACACACACACACACACACACCAAAAAAGAACATATCCCAGTTTAACATAACGCTATGTGGTGCAAGGTGTGGAGCTGGTCACTTGTATCAGACCTCTGACATTTGCCTTTTCACCCATATTGCATACTTTTTCTTGCAGGTTGTGTCTTAATTCAAGAAGTGTTCTAAGTACTTCAGCTTAGTATCTTTACTGACCCCTCTTTACCCCACAAAAAAATGGAGCCTTTGACTCGGACCGTCAGTGAGGCCGGCAGGTGGTTTTCATACTGGGCTATCCAGCTCTTCGGTGGCGGTGGCAGGGACATTCAGAAAAGGGCCAGCACAGCAAAATGCATAATAATGGCAATACAGTATGGACCACAGGGACTGGACAAAGTGATGGGGTAAAAGGAGGGGGGAGGGTTTAGTTGGCCTGTTAATTGTTTTCCTGCTTAAATTGAGCAGTTGGTGGATACACTTTAAAAAGCAATATTGGCACTGTGGCCCCATTATTTCTGTTCTTAATACTTGGAGCCCTGAACAAGTGTCCCCTTTGTCCCCCCTGTCACTGGGCCTGTTCAGGCGTTACCTATGGAGAAGCTGCGACATGACATCCTAGGACACGATACTGCACCATGCATCACCATTATATTTCAGTGTGCCTTGTCAATATTTAAATCTTGTTCTGTGTGACGTGAGTTGTAAATGGTTGAAAATCTCTGTGCTACAGTATCGTCACCATGTAGTTATAACAACACCGCAAAACCACCAAAAGACGTGTTTTGGTAGAGGGACTGCTGGAGGGGCCCATTGGGGCCCCCAGTTTGCTACCCCACCCCAGTATACCTGTGCTGTAGCCAGTGGAAGGGGCACTATCTTCCCGGTGATCTCTTCGGGAAGATGGTGCCGCACATAGAAAGCAAAGACTCTGGCTGCACTCTCCTGCCCTCGCTCTAAGCAAGGTGATCGGGCCACAAAAGGACCCCTGTCGGACCTCGGCCTGTGGGCCACAAAAGGATGCATTGGGGGCGGCATGCGGCCCATGGGTTTGACACCCCTGCCCTAGAGTATCAAAATTTGTTTCACGGCACCCCTAGGCCAAAGTTTTTTTTATTGAGAAATTCAGAAAAAAATATAAAATTAAGTAAATTGTGTTTATAGCATGTCATCCTCAGGTTCAGTTATGTTGTGAGGGAATGGTTTTGCCAATTTAATAAAGTATAAATAATTTTAATTGGTCCTGGACCACCAAACTATGCTACCAGTGCAAGAACCCCAGTTTGGAAACTACTGCCATAAAATAAACCTTTATTGTTTTTTTTAAACTACATGTAATACACCTTAGATCTCAGTTCCTAAAAGGTTTTAAACCCTTGCATACAGTAAACTACACATATTTAAAAATCCTACACCGGGCACAAGTGCTCACGGGCCAATTTCATGGCAGTCTCGGATAGGAGGGCATTGTGGATTCACCAAGGGAATGCTGATGCTGACTCCAAGAAGAAAGGGAGTCTCTTCCCTATGAAGGTGAAGCCTTGTTTGGCGACGGCCTAGTTAATTTGATCTCGGCAGCTCCCGCAGGTAAGTCATCCTTCTTGCCCTATGTTCCCTCTCAACGGATGAAGACGCATCATTATCTGACGCAGTCATTTCGGCCCAATAGATATGCAAGAAGTTAAGATTCCCCTTTCTTTGCAGGTAGAGGAAGGAAAAGAGGGAAGAGGTCTGTAGCCTCTTCAAGATCGCAGGAGCAGAGATCGTCCTCTGCTTCTGCCAAATCCACTGCATGACGCTGGGGCTCTCTTGCAGGAGCCCGCACCAGTGGGGGCACGTCTAAAACTCTTCAGTCAGTTCTAGATTCATTCGGACCTGGACTCGTGGGTTTTACAAATAGTGTCCCAAGGGTACAAACTGGGGTTTCAAGACGTTCCCCCTCACCGATTGTTCAAATCAGCCTTAGTCAGCAGGGAGAAGGTTTTTATTCAAGCCTCTTCGTGGTCCCGAAGCCGGACGGCTCAGTCAGACCAATCTTAAATCTGAAATCCCTTAATTTCTACCTAAAGAAATTCAATTTCAAGATGGAATCTCTCAGGGTAGTGATCTCCAGTCCGGGGGATAAAGGAGATTTCATGGTTTTGGTAGACATAAAGGATGCCTACTTATATGTTCCCATTTAGCCACTGCATCAAGCTACCTGAGGTTTGCAATTCAGGATTGTCATTACCAATTTCAGACGTTGCCGTTTGGTCTGTCCACGGCTCCGAGGATTTTCACCAGGGTGATGGCGGAAATGATGGTCCTCCTTCGCAAGCAAGGAGTCACAATTATCCCGTACTTGGATGATCTCCTGATAAAGGCGAGATCCAGGGACCAGTTGGTGCAAAACATCTACTCTCCCTGACAGTTCTTCAACAACATGGTTGGCTCCTAAACTTGCCAAAATCGCAGTTGGTCCCAATGACGCGGTTGTTGTTTTTGGGAGTGATACTGGACACAGAAGAGGTTTTCTTCTAGTGGAAAGGCTCTGGAGATCCAGAGTCTGGTCAAACAAATTCTGAAACCAGCAAGAGTGTTAATCCATCAATGCATTCAGTTGCTGGGGAAGATGGTCGCGGCCTACGAGGCCATTCAGTTTGGCAGGTTCCATGCCAGAGTGTTCCAGTTGGACCTGTTGGACAAGTGGTCCGGATCCCACCTACACATGCACCGGAGGATAATCCTGTCTTCCAAGACCAGAATCTCACTCCATTGGTGGCTGCACAGTTCTCACCACCTAGAGGGGCGATGGTTCGGGATCCAGGACGGGATCCTAGGGACCACGGATGCAACCCTCCGAGGCTGGAGAGCAGTCACACAGGGGGAAAACATCCAAGGAAGATGGTCAAGTCTTCCTTGGATGTTTTCATCTCCACATAAATGTTCTGGAGTTAAGGGCCATTTAATAACTGCAGACACAGTACGCACTGGGACGGGTGCCCAGCATCCTCTACGGACTAAGAGAAAAGGATTTACCGGTAGGTATTAAAATCCTATTTTCTCTAACGTCCTAGAGGATGCTGGGGACTCCGTAAGGACCATGGGGATAGACGGGCTCCGCAGGAGACATGGGCACTTTAAGAAAGACTTTAGTTCTGGGTGTGCACTGGCTCCTCCCTCTATGCCCCTCCTCCAGACCTCAGTTTGATACTGTACCCAGTGGAGATTGGGTGCTTTTCAGGAGCTCTCCTGAGCTTTCTGACAGAAAGTATTTTGTTAGGTATTTAATTTTCAGGGAGCACTGCTGGCAACAGACTCCCTCATCGAGGGACTGAGGGGAGAGAAGCAGCCCTACTCTCTGAGTTGCAAGGTCCTGCTTCTTAGGCTACTGGACACCACTAGCTCCAGTGGGATTGGTACGCAGGATCTCACCCTCGCCGTCCGTCCCAGAGCCGCGCCGCCGTCCCCCTCGCAGAGCCGGAAGATAGAAGCCGGGTGAGTATGAGAAGAAAAGAAGACTTCAGAGGCGGCAGAAGACTTCATGATCTTCACTGAGGTAACGCACAGCACTGCAGCTGTGCGCCTTTGCTCCCATACACCTCACATACTCCGGTCACTGTAAGGGTGCAGGGCGCAGGGGGGGCGCCCTGGGCAGCAATATAAACCTCTTTCGCAAAAATATAACATATATACAGCTGGGCACTTTATATATGTATAAGCCCCCACCAATTTTAGTTTAAGCGGGACAGAAGCCCGCCTCCGAGGGGGCGGGGCTTCTCCCTCAGCACTCACCAGCGCCATTTTTTCTCCACAGCACCGCTGAGAGGAAGCTCTCCGGACTCTCCCCTGCTTATACCACGTTAGACAAGAGGGTTGAAAAGAGGGGGGGGGGCACATAATTCGCAAATTACATACAGCAGCACTACTGGGCAAACATTAAGTTACTGTTTTATTCCTGGGTTATATAGCGCTGGGGGGTGTGCTGGCATACTCTCTCTCTGTCTCTCCAAAGGGCCTTGTGGGGAAACTGTCTTCAGAAAAAGCATTCCCTGTGTGTGTAGTGTGTCGGTACACGTGTGTCGACATGTCTGAGGAAGAAGGCTATATTAGAGAGGAGCGGGAGCAAATGAATGTGGTGTCTCCGCCGACAGCTGATTGGATGGATATGTGGAATGTTTTAAATGCTAGTGTAAACTCATTGCACAAAAGATTAGACAAGGCAGAAGCTTTGGGACAGTCAGGGTTTAAACCCATGCCTGATCCTATGTTGCAGGGACTGTCAGGGTCTCATAAGCGCCCACTATCCCAGATTGTTGACACAGATACCGACACGGATTCTGACTCCAGTGTCGATTACGATGATGCAAAGTTACAGCCAAAATTGGCAAAATCCATTCGATTTATGATTATGGCAATAAAAGATGTTTTGCACATCACAGAGGAACCCCCTGTCGCTGACAAGAGGGTACATATGTACAAGGGTAAGAAGCCTGAGGTAACCTTTCCCCCCTCACACGAGCTGAACGAGTTATGTGAAAAAGCTTGGGAATCTCCAGATAAAAGACTGCAGATTTCCAAAAGGATTCTTATGGCGTATCCTTTCCCATCAACGGATAGGTTACGATGGGAATCCTCCCCTAGGGTGGACAAAGCATTAACACGCTTATCCAAGAAGGTAGCCCTCCCGTCCCAGGATACGGCTACCCTCAAAGAGTGTGCTGACCGCAAACAGGAGATTACCCTGAAGTCCATTTATACACATTCAGGTACCTTACTCAGACCGGCAATTGCGTCGGCCTGGGTGTGTAGTGCTGTAGCGGCATGGACAAATACCTTATCTGAGGGGATGGATAGCCTAGACAAGGATACTATTTTATTGACCCTGGGGCATATAAGAGATGCTGTCCTATATATGTGTGTATGCAAACTACAGGTGGTGCTGCAGGGCCCACACCCTTTTACTTGTCTTGTAGAGCAGCTCTGAAGCTGTTACAGTGCCCAGCTGCTGCAAGAAATCAGCTTGAATGCTTCAGGGGCTTGGGCATGGCCAACATGAGCCCCACACCGAAGGAGGGTGGGGGTGTTTAATGCAAACTTGGGGTTATCCAAGCGCCGCAAAAGGCCATGCCCTGCATGCCCCTTTTCTCTTTTCATATACAGATGAGGGTTCCAGCCAACTTTGGCCCACTGCTTGGATGACATCACCGTATGCAAATCCGTCTGCTGCAGACCTTCCCCCAGGAATGCTTGCAATAGTTGTTGCATATGGTTTAATGTCTGAGGGTGCTTCAGTATTAGGCAGCCTTCCGCCCTCCCATGTTCATCTGAAAAGATGTGGTCTCCCTGTAGTTGTTGTCCCCAGACGAGAGTTCCCTTGTGCTTCCTCAGTTAAATCTCCTTAACTTGACGGGGGTGTGCCCGAGCAGCCGCCCTCCCCAGCCCTATCCCAACACATACTTATCTTGCATATGAGATCTCTTGATCATGAAGATAGTTCTCACAGGTTGAGGTTCATCCTGGCCCCGCTCCCCGCTGGAGATCGCTGATGGGGACAGCAGCGGGGCTTCAGCAGAAGGGTGAGTATGTGTGGCCAGAGACCTCCCTTCCCATGTGCAGGCCTGCAGAGTCTGCCGCGCAGGATGGGGCATGTTGCACTCTCCCTCCCAGGGGCTCTTCCAGATGTAGCTCCTCAGCAGTATTTTTCCCGGGCTGCGCGGCGCTCTCCCCGACTGGCATCCGCCCTGGAACACTGCCTTCCTCAACGCAACATCAGCAGGGGGCCCTGGCCTCATCACCATCCCAGGTCTTTCTCATGTATGTATCATGTATGTGTGTGTGATATATGTATGAATCATATATGTTTGTGATATATATATATATATTCCATAGACAAAAAACCGTACGGTTTCACATGTCCCATTAAGGCTTCTTAGACATGATCGAAATTTCAGAAACCTGTTGTAACTCTTCCACTCAAACTCCAAAAAGCAATGAAATTCCGATCATTAAGGCTGACGCCTTAATGGACGTGTTCCTTGCGCAATACAGATATGGTATGCCATCACAGCCTGTGGGTAAGTGCAGATTCAGCACTCTCACAGAGTGAGATTGCTGTCACTCACACAATGGTGGAGCTGCTAATTCACAGATTTGTGTGCTCATTGGAATACACACATGCAGTCTATGCAACTGAAGGTCTGAGCAGTTTTGTGGTGCTCCCATCCCACACAGTGCCCACAACCATCCCATTCAGTCAACACAACAAAGCCACCTTCTTACAACATCCTTCTAACTCCATACATCCATCTCACTTAGTATACACATTTAGCTCCCTCAAACATCTTGGTTAATTGCTAAACTATAATACCCCATCTACGGTCTATGCATCTACACTTACTTCCCCTATACACCCCCATGCTGCCTGGTCTTCCCCAATCCCTACTGCTGTGTTCTCCCATCTGTGCTAGTCTGTACTAACTTATCTGTACCATCTGTCTTTCCCCCCCTGTGCATTGTCTGTACCACCGTTTCCTTCTCTCTGTGCTGCTCAGTGTTTCCTTCTTCAACGTCACTCTGCCTCCTCCAGTACATGGCACACTGTCTTCTCTCCCATCTGCACCAGTTTTCTACCCATCCATGCCAGTGTTTTCAACCCATCTGCACCATTTCCCCCATCTGCACCGCTCTGTCTCCCTTCCCATACTTGCTGCTTAATCTACCCCCTATCCACACCACTCTTACCCTATTCATGTAGCTGACATCCTGAAGGTAAATTTAGTGCATCCTGCGCTCTTGGCAGGGGGATAACCGCCACAGCCCACCCCCCAGTGGTCCGGAAACGCCTCCGTTGTGCAGACCATGCCCTGCCAATGGCATTCTAACGCTGTTTGCACGCCCCTCTCCTTCCCCGCAACCACCTCTGCCTATCAATCAGGCAGGGTGATAGCATCTCACTGGGCTCCTGGGGTACGCACGCGCAGTGCGGCCATTGCACGTGCGCACCTCACAAACTAATTCAGACTGCAATCGCTGCTGCTGCTGCGGTCTGAATTACCCCCTGTGTTTCTCTGTCCCCCCCATTAGTGCTGCTTAGTGTTCGCTCTATCCACACACTTCTGTTCCCCCATCCACACCGCTCTCCTCCCTCCAATCAACAACACTCTTACCTCATCTGAGCAGCTTTATCTTCCGCTCAGACCTTCAGTTGCATAGACTGCATGTGTGTATTCCAATGAGCACACACATCTGTGAATTAGCAGCTCCACCATTGTGTGAGTGACAGCAATCTCACTCTGTGAGAGTGCTGAATCTGCACTTACCCACAGGCTGTGATGGCATACCATATCTGTATTGCGCAAGGAACACGTCCATTAAGGCGTCAGCCTTAATGATCGGAATTTCATTGCTTTTTGGAGTTTGAGTGGAAGAGTTACAACAGGTTTCTGAAATTTCGATCATGTCTAAGAAGCCTTAATGGGACATGTGAAACCGTAAGGTTTTTTGTCTATGGAATTTCATCGCTTTTTTTAAATTTATTTTTTTTATTCAGAAATGTAAAATTTCACTGTAAGAATAAACATTTGATTTTTTAAATGTTTAATGAAAATGTTCGTATAACATCACTGTTCTGTGCAAAATAATTTTATTAACCAAACCAAATTGTTTAAGGTCCGTACACACTTAACGATTTAATGAGCGACGTCGCTCATTTTATAGTTAAGTGTGTATGCAGCCAGCGACAAACGATGCGCGGCCCCGCGGGTCGGCAACAATCTTCGCTGTCGGTAGGGCATGCAGGAAGGATGTGGACTGTCGTCCACGACCTTCATGCAGGGCTGGCGGGGGCGTGACGTCACTGAGCGATATGAGCGGTCATATCGCTCAGTGTGTACAGTCGGCCGCCGGCCGGCCCGGGAGGGGAAACATTAGACGATGTAGCTCACAGAGCGACATCGTTTAATGTGTACGGGCCTTTAGACTTTGGTCAAAATATTTTGCTGCCTTTGCAGCTGATGCAGGGAGGGGGGTAGGCGGCAGCAGCCTGTAACTGAGGCTGGAGGTAGGCGTGAAATGCATTGCTTGTACGTGTGAGTGCGTGGTGTCAGGTGCTGCGCGTGTATATGTGTGTGTGTGTCAGGTGCTGCCTGTGTATGTGTGTGTCAGCTCCTGTGTGTATGTGTGTGTCAGGTGCTGCGTGTATATATGAGTGTGTCTGATGGTGCGTGTGTATGCGTCAGCTGCCGCACGTGTGTGTGTGTGTGTGTGTGTGTGTCAGGTGTTGCGGGTGTATATGTGTGTGAGTATCAGGTGCTCCGCGTGTGTACAAGTGTATGTCTGGTGCTGTGCATGAATACGTATGTCTGTGTCAGGTGATGCGCGTGTACTTGTGTGTGCGTCAGGTGCTGCGCGTGTACATGAGTGTGCATTAGGTGCTGCGCGTGTACATGAGTGTGCGTCAGGTGCTGCGCGTGTACATGTGTGTGCGTCAGGTGCTGCGCGTGTACATGTGTGTGCGTCGGGTGCTGCACGTGTACATGTGTGTGCCTCAGGTGCTGCACGTGTCTATGTGTGTGTGAGTAAGGCACTGCATGTGTATGTGTGTGTCTGATGATGTGCGTGTATATGTATGTGTCAGGTGCTGCGTGTATATGCATGTGTCAGGTGCTGCGTGTATATGCATGTGTCAGGTGCTGCGTGTATATGCATGTGTCAGGTGCTGCGTGTATATGCATGTGTCAGGTGCTGCGTGTATATGCATGTGTCTGGTGCTGCATGTTTATTTTATTGTGTCTGATGGTACGTGTGTGTGTCAGGTGCCGCACGTGTATATGTGTGTGTGTGTCAGGTGTTGCGCGTGTATGTGTGGGTCAGGTGCTGCATGTTTATTTTATTGTGTCTGATGCTACGTGTGTGTGTCAGGTGCCGCACGTGTATGTGTGTGTGTCAGGTGTTGCGCGTGTATGTGTGGGTCAGGTGCTGCATGTTTATTTTATTGTGTCTGATGCTACGTGTGTGTGTGTCAGGTGCCGCACGTGTATGTGTGTGTGTCAGGTGTTGCGCGTGTATGTGTGTGTCAGGTGCCGCGCGTGTATGTGTGTGTCAGGTGCCGTTCCCCTTCTTCCCATCCCAGCTCTCTCTGTAGAATACAGCTCTGCACCCAGAGAGAGGGAAAGACTAGGGGGCTGATCACTGCACTGCTCACTTTTTGGTCATGAGTTCGGCCTCCTGTTTCTTCCAGTGCTGTGTTCCTGCAGCCTAGCCCTCCCTGTTGTGCCAGAGAATCAGCCCTTCCTTCCCCTGACAGAGAGAGAGAGCCCGAGGCAGAGACACTCTTCCCATAGCTGGCCTACCCCCAGTACTTCAGCACTGGCCATGCGGCAGTCAACAAAGGAGACCAGCAGGGGGTTCTGGCAGCATCAGCTGTGGCCGCAGCTGGATCGGGGAGGCCTGCAGTGTCTGAGGTGGGCAACACTTCCTCCGCCGCTGTCACCTTCCCCTGCCGGAGAGAAAGCCAGAGACATACCCTTCCCGCAGCTGGGATACCCCTAGTACCTCAGCGCTGGACAGGCAGAAGTCTATGGAGGGGACCGGCAGGGGTTTCGGGCCGCAGCAGTAGCAGCGGCCGCAGTCAGATCAGGGAGGCCTGCAGGGTCAGAACTGGGCAGCACTTCCACCAACACTGTCACCTCTGTGCTGGGCATGTACACCAGTCCGTACGGACGGAGGTGTCCACAACAGGCAGCAGTATAATGAGTCAGACAAACTCATTACACGCTGCCCACTGCTGCGCCGCATGCCCTCGATGGAGGAAGCCTAGATGCGGTCCCCAGCGGCAGCGAGGGAGAAGGGTGATCACATCACCCTTCAACCCGGCACCTCACAATCAGCTGGGGATCTGCAGTAGCTTCATCTCTCTCTTCCTCTCCCTCTCTGACAGCACAGCAGCCCCTCTGGGTCCCATGTAGCTCTGCCCCCCTGCTCACAGTTCACTCGGCCTCTCCTGATTAAAAAGAAAATAAGAGCCTGACCTGCTGCTCAGATGCGAGGAGGGGACGGGCGGTAGGTCCTCTGTGAGTACACTACACAGTCAAAATTAACTCTGACTCCTCACAACAGTGTGGACTGCAGGCGACGTCAGATGCCAATTTGGGTGTGCTTGCCGCACTACCTGCCCATCAAGCCCAACGTGGCATTTTGTATTAGGAACCCTATAACAGCATTCCGACATCCCTCCCTATGACGCTGCCATCCATACACTGCCGCTCTCATACATCCGTACACCGCCACTCTCATACATCCGCACACTGCCGCTCTCACACAACTGTACACTGTTGCTCTCATACATCCATACACTGCCGCTCTCATACATCCGTACAACCCCGCTCTCATACATCCGTACAACCCCGCTCTCATACATCCGTACAACCCCGCACTCTTACAGCCGCACTCTTACAGCCGTACTCTTACAGCCGTACAATTACAGCCGTACAATTACAGCCGTACTCTTACTGCCGCACTCTTACAGCAGCACACCGCCGCACGCATACAGCCGCACACCATCGCACTCATACAGCCGCACACCGACGCAGTTATACAGCCGTACATTGCCGCTCTCATACATCCGCACACTGCCGCTCTCATACATCCGCACACTGCCGCTCACATCTATACATACATAGCCTCCATACATCTACACATCCAATCCCCGCGCAAGGGAACACTGAAATCACTATCAGTTTTCCCCGGGGTGTGACCACAGCAAGCCACTACTCCGGCCACCTTCTTGTGACACCAAAATGCATCTTACCTATCATCAGGGTGGTGCTGCTGCTGGGGGCAGGTTGCTGCCTCAGTCTCCTAGTTGGTGCTGCGATTGGAGGGGGTACTGCTTCCCTGTGCTGCCACTGTCTCCCGGATCATCGTGCCGCTGGCTGAATTGCAGCTTGACGCTACTGCTGCCGGGAGTAACAGCTTCCTGACTGTTGTTGCTGGTGGCTGCCTACTGCTCATTGCCGCCGGAACACTGACCGGCTCGGCAGTGATGCTGGCGGAGGAGTAGTGGCGGTGGGGTGGTGCCTGCTCCCTTCCCTCGAGCATGCCGCAGTGTAAAAAAATAAATAATAGAGAGCATACCAGGGTGAGAGTCTGTATGGATCACAGTGATTACACGGGGCACAGCATAAGGACACCTTGCTGTGAGGGGCTCTGCCCACACAGATTGCTGCACCCTCTCTGATGTCAGCCGCTGCCCTCTCGTTCTCTGGGCGGCCAGTTCCAGTGTGAGGTAGGAGAGGAAGAGAACACACAGGTGTTAGGCGCCGTGGTCCGCGATGTCCTCGCGGCCCGGCGCCTAGCAACTAGGGACGCCGAGCGTGCTAGCCGCCGGCTCCCTAGCAACGCTAGGACGCCGGGCGCGCTGAGCCGCCTGGACCCTAGCAACGGGGACGCCACGGACGGACTGCGCTCCCCTTGCAGGGTCAATCAAGTGAACTACACACACACACTTGTCTTCTGGTCGTGCAGCAAGGCAGCTGCACGGCATTGTGCTAATCAGGCTCTGAACTTCTGATTGAAGGACTCCCTGCTAAATACCTTCTCAGTGCTTCACACAGACGCCGGTAATAGCTTCCTGCATGCTGCTTTGGTTTGCTGACGTCTGTTCCTGTTCTGCTGTGTCCGGTCATTCCTGTCCTCAGAGTTCCTGAATCTTAGTGTTGTCATCTCTTCCCAAGGAGTCTTCCGGTCCTCATTTACCCGCAACAGTCGCTAGAGGATCTCGTGTGGTTTTCATGAGTGGCGGCTCTGCCGCGTGCTGCGGCCTAGGCCGCTTTATTTTGTATTCTGTGTTGGTGCATTTGCGGAGGTTTACGCTCCCACACTCCTCTCCGGAACTCGCCAGTGCCGGGTAGAAGAGTGGACAAGTGGGTATTTTGGTTGTCCTTTTCCCTGGCGGTTTTCCGCACATACTCTAGTTTAAAGTTAGTTTTGAGCCCCTGGCTTTGTTGTTTAGTAGAGGGCCCCTTGTTGTCACCCTGTCTCGGATTTCTCTTTGTCTCCCATTAAGACCTGAGGGGGCATCGGAGTTGGGCAGACGTAATCCGCCCTTCAAACGCGGCTGCCATGGGCCCAAGCAACCATAGTCTCGCAAGAGATTTCTGACAGCACGGGCGAGACAACGGAGATAGGGCGCCAGGGGCTATTCCCGTTCCCACTCCCTTTCCAAGCATTACGTTCCAGTACTCAGGTCCTTGCTATAAGATATCCCCAGACCAGAGTATTGGAATCATAACAACAGGAGAGCAGCCCTGATATATAACAGAGGTGGAAGTTCTATAGGCAGCAGAGACGGAGACCAGCCAGCCAGTCTCCCAGTGCCCTGATCACTACACGCCGCCAGCACAGCATTACAGGAGGGTCCTATAGTGCTGCCCTGAGCTAACAGGTGTGTGTACCAGTGTGCTGAGCCCTGGTGTCTCTGAGAGGGGTGAGGTCACCGTGCCGCTTTAGTATATGGCTTTTCCTTAGTACTGTAAGTTACAGCCCTGCACTAGTAGTGGCAACTCTGCCCTATGTGAACCTGTGAGGTTATTTTCCTATTTACAGAATAACCGGGGAGAAGGCGGCCATATTGCGGCTCTCAAGAGAAGGCACTCTAGTACACCCCCTGCTGGCGGCCACTGCGCAGGCGCAACAAAATGAAATGCCCGATCTCTATAATGGGGCATATTTCTCTTAATTAAAAAAAACCTGTAACTTTCTGAAAAACCACAACCCCAAAAGGAACTTCACAGGGACATGCTCTATCTAATAAAACAAACCCCAAGTCATATATATATATATATATATATATAATAAGATTTTACTCACCGGTAAATCTATTTCTCGTAGTCCGTAGTGGATGCTGGGACTCCGTAAGGACCATGGGGAATAGCGGCTCCGCAGGAGACTTGGCACAACTAAAGAGAGCTTTAGGACTACCTGGTGTGCACTGGCTCCTCCCCCTATGACCCTCCTCCAGACCTCAGTTAGGATACTGTGCCCGGAAGAGCTGACAAAAAGGAAGGATTTTGAATCCCGGGTAAGACTCATACCAGCCACACCAATCACACCGTACAACTCGTGATATTATACCCAGTTAACAGTATGACAACAACGGAGCCTCTGCACAGATGGCTCTCAACAATAACCCTTTTGTTAACAATAACTATGTACAAGTACTTGGGATGGGCGCCCAGCATCCACTACGGACTACGAGAAATAGATTTACCGGTGAGTAAAATCTTATTTTCTCTGACGTCCTAAGTGGATGCTGGGACTCCGTAAGGACCATGGGGATTATATCAAAGCTCCCAAACGGGAGGGAGAGTGCGGATGACTCTGCAGCACCGAATGAGCGAACTCCAGGTCCTCCTCAGCCAGGGTGTCAAACTTGTAAAATCTTGCAAATGTGTTTGACCCCGACCAAGTAGCAGCTCGGCAAAGTTGTAAAGCAGAGACCCCTCGGGCAGCCGCCCAAGAAGAGCCCACCTTCCTCGTGGAATGGGCTTTTACTGATCTAGAATGCGGCAGTCCCGCCGCAGAATGTGCAAGCTGAATTGTGCTACATATCCAGCGAGCAATAGTCTGCTTTGAAGCAGGAGCACCCATCTTGTTTGGTGCGTAGAGGATAAACAGCGAGTCAGTTTTCCTGACTCCAGCCATTCTGGAAACATAAATTTTCAGGGCCCTGACTACATCCAGCAACTTGGAATCCTCCAAGTTCCGAGTAGCCGCAGGCACCACAATAGGTTGGTTCAAATGAAACGCTGAAACCACCTTAGGCAGAAATTGGGGATGAGTCCTCAATTCCGCCCTATCCATATGGAAAATCACATAAGGGCTTTTACATGACAAAGCCGCCAACTCTGACACACGCCTGGCCGAAGCCAGGGCCAATAGCATGACCACTTTCGACGTGAGATATTTTAACTCCACGGTTTTAAGTGGCTCAAACCAATGTGATTTAAGGAAATCCAACACCACGTTGAGATCCCAAGGTGCCACTGGAGGCACAAAAGGAGGCTGAATATGCAGCACTCCTTTAACAAAAGTCTGAACTTCCGGCAGGGAAGCCAGTTCTTTTTGGAAGAAAATCGACAGAGCCGAAATCTGGACCTTAATGGACCCCAATTTGAGGCCCATATTCACCCCTGACTGTAGGAAGTGCAGGAATCGACCCAGTTGAAATTCCTCCGTTGGGGCCTTCCTGTCCTCACACCAAGCAACATATTTTCGCCATATGTGGTGATAATGTTTTGCGGTCACGTCCTTCCTGGCTTTGATCAGCGTAGGAATGACTTCCTCCGGAATGCCCTTTTCCTTCAGGATCCGGTGTTCAACAGCCATGCAACAAGGACTACCTCCTAGCAATTTACAACTCACGTCTCACAGAACAAGATTTAAATATTGACAAGGCACACTGAAATATAACGGTGATGCATGGTGCAGTATCGTGTCCTAGGATGTCATGTCGCAGCATCTCCATAGGTAACGCCATCACATCTATTCTCTACGTCTGTGTCTGGGACACAGATTTATCCAACCTCACTCTGATATTATTGAAACTTTCACCCAGTCAGTTATTGGTGGTGCCAACAGGGCCACCATCATATGTCTGCATTCCTAATATAGTTTCCTCTTGGGAAAAACATTCAGCCACCGACATGTTGACACACATGTACCAAGTACCCACAGACACATCGGCTTATGGGGGATAGACCTACAGTAAATCTGTCAGAGGGACAGAGAGGATTTTTCAGCTCACAACCCAGCGCCAAAAGTACACAGTCTGGGAAATAATAAACTCTATAGTGATAGACTTGTAACGCTCTATAGATGTGCTGGTGAGGTGAGGAAGAAGCCCCGCCGCTGTAATGGCACGCTTCTGTCCCGCTCAGAAACAAATAATTAATTACGCTGGCGGGGTAAGGACAGTGCCCAGGCACTAATGTCCACTTTTGCCAGCCTTTTGTGAGGAATTTATGCTGCCCACGGTGCCCCCCCCCACCCACCCACATGCCCTGCACCCTGCAGTGCCTGTGTTTGTGTGGAAGCATGGCGCACAGCATTCCGCTCGCTGCGTGGTACCTCAGAATGCCGTCACTGGAGAAGAAGTCTTCTGTTCTTCTGCTACTCGCCTGTCTTCTGACTTCTGGCTCTGTAAGGGGGTGATGGCAGGCTACGGGAGTGGGCATCTAGGCGTACCCAGCGATCAGCACCCTCAGGAGCTAATGGTGTCCTGTCAGGTAGAAGCAGAGCCATTGAACTCACTAGAAGTTGGTCATACTTCTCTCCCCTAAGTTCCACGAAGCAGGGAGACTGTTGCCAGCAGCCTCCCTGAAAATAAGAAAAACTAACATAAGTCTTTTCAGAGAAACTCAGTAGAGCTCCCCTGTAGTGCATCCAGTCTCACTGGGCACAATTCTAAAACTGGAGTCTGGAGGAGGGGCATAGAGGGAGGAGACAGTTCACACCCTTTGAAAGTCTTAAAGTGCCCATGTCTCCTGCGGATCCCGTCTATACCCCATGGTTCTTAATGTGATCCCAGCATCCTCTAGGACGTATGAGAAAACAAATAACGCACACACGAGGAGGAGAGAACAAAGGAAGCTATAAGGAGGGGAGGGGAGGGGAGGGGGGGGGGGGGGGGGGGGAGGTAAGGTAGTAAAGGGATATTGGATAAACTACAACCTTATACATATTCATTAATGTACCAGTAGTTAGAAGTAGAAGAGCTCTAACAGAAACCACAAAGCTTATCTAAAGCCACACCACACTGGATATGCCCAATCTCATTTGATCTTTGAAGCAAAGCAGTATTGGACTTTGTTACTACCAAGCAGTCTCCCATCCATGTATTATCAGATTCTTTAGGTGTTTTTAAACTATCAACACCCTTTTCTTGGTACTGTACATTTAATTTTTACACATATTCTTTTATGTACCAGAAGTTAGAAGTAGAAGAGCTCTAACAGAAACCACGAGCTCATCTACAGCCACAGCACACTGGATTTGCCCAATCTCTCCTGATCATGGAAGCTGAGCAGTGTTGGTCCTGGTTTTAGTACTTGGATGGGAGACCACCAGGAAATACCAGGAGTTGTGTGTATTTTTACAATACCAACACCGTTCTCTTGATGCATTCCATTTTGAAACATTGGGGCAGATCTATTAAGCCTGGTGAACTGATAAAGTGCAAGGTGATAAAGTACCAGCCAGTCAGCTCCTAACTGTCATTTTTCAAACCCAGCCTGTGACATGGCAATTAGGAGCTGATTGGCTGGTACTTTATCACCATGCAAATTATCATTTCACCAGGTTTAATAAATCGTCCGCTTATTCATTTATGTACGAGTAGTTAGAAGTAGAAGAACTCTAACAGAAACCACTAAGCTCATCTACAGCCACACCACACTGTATATGCCCAATATCACCTGATCTTAGGCCTGGTTTGTTCTTGGATGTGAGACCACCTGGGAATACCAGGTGCTGTAGGTAGTTTTATACTACCAACACCGTTCTCTTGATGCATTCTATTTTGAAACTTATTCATTGATGTAGAAGTTAGAAACAGCAAAAATCATCTACAGCCGCATCACACTGGATATGTCCAATCCAGTGGCGTAACTAGAAATTTTTCTCCCCCAAGCCAAGAAATTCTTCGGCGCCCCCCCCCCCCCCCCTTCATGCTCCATAATTGGGAGCAAGAAAGGGATAAATATGCGCGCGCCTAAGGCGCGCGCGTCAAAAAAGGGGCGTGGTTTTGTTGGAGTGGGCGTGGTTTCACATAAAGGGGCGTGGCATTGCAGGAAAAGACTACCTTATACCCCAGTTTTGCAACCTGCACGCCCATACGTTGGCCACCACAGGAAAGAAAAATAATCCTGATTCATGCCCCTTACATTATTTGTCATTTTTCCTCCTTATAGTAATGCCCAGTATACATTATGCCACATACTGCAATGGCCCTTAGACATTATGCCGCACACAATAATGCACGACACAATATGCACACACTGTAATGCCCCCGACACATTATGCCACACACCGTAATGTCTGTGACACATTATGCCACACACCGTAATGCCTGTGACACATTATGACAGGAATCGCAATGCCCGTTATACATTATGCTACACACTGCAATGCCCCTGATACATTATAGCACATACAATGTCTGTGACACATTATGACACACACCGCAATGTCCGTGATACATTATGCCACACACTGCAATGCCCGATACATTATAGCACATACAATGCCTGTGACACATTATGCCACACACTGCAATGACCTTGAGACATTATACCACAATGCCCGTGATATAGTATACCATACACCGTAATGCCTGTGACACATACCGCAATGCCCTGCCCGTTATACCCTATGCCACACATCGCAATGCCCGTTATGTATTATGCCACACTGCAATGACCCTGAGACATTATACCACATACCACAATGCCCGTGATATAGTATACCACACACCGTAATGCCTGACACATTATGACACACACCGCAATGTCCGTGATACATTATGCCACACACTGCAATGACCCTGAGACATTATACCACATATCACAATGCCCGCGATATAGTATACCATACACCGTAATGCCTGCGACACATTATGACACACACCGCAATGTCCGTGATACATTATGCCACACACCGTAATGCCCATTACACATTAAGTCCTACAGTAAGGCTTCTAATTACTTTTCAATTACCTGCTCGTTGTCAGGGGTTTCATGCACTGGGTGTCATGCTCGTTGCCAGGGGTTTCATGCTCTTGGTTCCATGCACGGTGCCAGGGGTTTTCATGCTCAGGGTGTCATGCTCGTTGCCAGGGGTTTCATGCACTGGGTGTCATGCTCGTTGCCAGGTGTTTCATGCACTGGGTGTCATGCTCGTTGCCAGATGTTTCATGCACTGGGTGTCATGCTCGTTGCTAGGAGGTAGTCCTTGTTGCTAGGGCTGTGCTCCCAGTGCCACATATGTCCCCAGTGCCAGATATTCCCCCACGGTGCCAGGTACTTACATGCCCCAGTGCCAAATATAGTCGTCCCCCCCATGTGCCAGGTACACATATGCCCCCAGTGCCAGATATTCCCCCCCAGTGCCATATATGCCCCCAGTGCCAGATATTCCCCCCAGTGCCATATATGCCCCCCGTGCCATATATGCCCCCAGTGCCAGATCCCCCCCCCAGTGCCATATATGCCCCCAGTGCCAGATATTCCCCCCCAGTGCCATATATGCCCCAGTGCCAGATATCCCCCCCAGTGCCAGATATGCCCCCAGAGCCAGATATTCCCCCCAGTGCCAGAAATGCCCCAGTGCCAGATATTCCTCCCTCCCCCCCCGTGCCATATATGCCCCCAGTGCCAGATATTTACCCCCCCCCGCCGTCGCTTTTTGGAGGGACACGGAGGGCACAGCTCGTCTCTCCTGTGTCCCTCCTGCTGCATCATCTCCGGCGGCCGCGGGTCTAATAGGGGGAAGTGCCGGTTCGTGAGCCAATTAGAGCTCACAGACGGCACTTCCCCCTATTAGACCCGCGGCCGCCGGAGATGATGCAGCAGGAGGGACACAGGGAGGCGCGCTGTGTGCCCTCCGTGTCCCTCCAAAAAGCGGCGGAGGGAAGGAGACTGCAGACTGACATGCGGACGCTCGTCCGCATGTCAGTCTGCTGTAAATCAGTGGCGCCCCCGCAGCCCCTCGCCCCCAAGCCACCGCGAGGACTGCGGGGGCAGTAGTTACGCCACTGGTCCAATCTCATCTGATGATGGAAGCTAAGCAGTGTTGTGCCTGGTTTGTTTTTGGATTTCAAGTCCTGCCTTCTGGTTTGGCCACGGCACCTCGGATATTCACCAAGGTCATGGCCGTGATGACGACCCTTCACCATCAGAGAATCAGGATCCTGCCAAATCTGGACGACTTGCTGATCCTGGTGAACTCCCAAGAGGTTCTCCACAGTTATCTGGAACTGGCGGTCCAATTCCTAAAAGTCCACGGGTGGCTCATCAACTGAAAAAAGTCCTCGCTGGTCCCTGCTCGGAACATTGTGCACCTAGGGGCACTGCTGGACACACACAGCCAACAATTGTTTCTGTCTCCAGAGAAAGTCCTGAAAATTCAGGACAGTATCGTCCTCTCTCGCCCAAGAGTGTTGATACACACAGCGATGCAAGTACTAGACCTCATGGTGTCGGCTTTCGATATGGTAGAGTACGCTCAATTTCATTACCGCCCTCTGCAGAGGTTAATCCTCTCCAAGTGGGACGGCCTGCCTCATCGGATGATGTCTCAAATGATCTCCTTGACTCCGGAGGTTCGTCTGACACTGAGCTGGTGGCTACAGGACCAACAGTTGAGCAGGGGCCATCCCTTCTGGATCTCCAACTGTGTCCTCCTGACAATGGATGCCAGTCTTTTGGGCTGGGCCATGGTGTTGGAGCAACACTTTCTCCAGGGTCGGTGGACCAGGGAGGAATCTCTCCTCCTGATATACATTCTGGAATTGCAGGCAGTGTTCAATTAATTGACACTGGCCCTGCCTCTAGTACAGAACAGGCCTGTTCAAGTACAATCTGACAACGCCACCACGGTAGTGTACACAAATCATCAAGGCGGCACTCGAAACTGCATGGCAAAGCTGGAAGTATCAAAAATCCTCCGTTGGGTAGAAAGTCATCTGACAGCAATATCGGCAGTGTTCATTCCCGGAGTCCTCAACTAGGAAGCGGATTTCCTCAGTCGTCAGGACGTTCACGCTGGAGAGTGGAGAGGCCGCAGCAGAAATGTCTGCACTGGTGTCAGTAGGTGACTGAGGCAGGGATGACTGGGAGATAGTGGGTGACTGAAGCATGTATGAGTGGGAGATAGTGGGTGACTGAGGCCGGGGTGACTGGGAGATAGTGGGTGACAGGGAGATAGTGGGTTACTGAGGGAGGGGTGATAGGAAGGAGTTGGGTAAGTATGGGAAGAAAGTGGGTGACAGGTATAATAAATGACTAAGGCAGGGGTGATAGGGAGATAGTGGATGACTGTGGCAGGGGTGACAGGGACAGTAAGAGACTGAGGCAGGGGTGACAGGGATAGTGGCTGACTGAGGCAGGGGTGACTGGGAGATAGTGGGTGACTGAGGCAGGGTTGACAGGGATAGTGGGTGACTGAAGCAGGGGTGATAGGGTGACAGTGGGTGACTAAAGCAGGGGTGACTGGTATAGTGGGTGACTGAGGCAGGGATCGCAGATATAGTGGTTGACTGAGGCAGCGGTGACTGGGAGATAGTGGGTAACTGAGGCAGGGGTGACAGGGAAAGTGTGTGACTCAGGCAGGGGTGATAGGGAGATAGTGGGCTGCATATCTCTGCCTCACTGCAGCAGCACATTCCTGCTTCAATGACAGCAGCACATCCCTACCTCACTTATAGCAGCACATCTCTGCCTCGCTGACAGCAGCACATCCCTGCCTCGCTGACAGCAGCACATCCCTGCCTCGCTGACAGCAGCACATCCCAGCTTCACTGACAGCAGCACATCCCTGCTTCGCTGACAGCAGCACATCCCTGCTTCGCTGACAGCAGCACATCCCTGCCTCGCTGACAGCAGCACATCCCTGTCTCGCTGACAGCAGCACAGCACTGCTTCGCTGACAGCAGCACATCACTGCTTCACTACCAGCAGCACATCCCTGCCTCACTGGCAGCAGCACATCCCTGCTTTACTGACAGCTGTATATAGGGCCTAATTCAGACCTGATCCCTGCTGTGCATATTCACACAACAGGAGATCAGGTCTGAAGTGCGTGTGTGCTGGTGCCGCAGTGCACCGGCACATGCCAGAGATGCGATCAGCATCTCTGCCCAGTGAGCGCCTCTGCCTGATTGACAGGCAGAGGCGGTCACTGGGCAGGAGGAGTCGGGCCAGCGGCGTTGTGCCGCCATTTTGGGGGCACAGTCAGGACAACGCAGACATGACCGGACCGTATGGGGGCGGGCCGTGACGGCTGCGTGACCCGGACAGCAACGGGCCTTATTTACTAAAATCTCAGATAAATTTTATGGCATTTATGTGCAGTCTAGTTTGCACAGTTGATAGAGTGTTGATCTTGCACTATCAATGTAAGCCTCACATAGGTTTGATACACATGTAAGTTTGTTTTTATTTTACTACATTGTGGTTTGTGGCTCTATACCATGTAATGCATGTCTTTTAACAGTAGTCAAGTCTTCCAATGTGCTTGTTAGTGAAACCCAATAGATAGCTTTATTTTATTTTGTTTCTTCAAATATTGAATGCATATGTCTTATAACTTTTTTTTTTTTTCAATATACAGGTTGAGTATCTGTATATACATTTTTATTATAAGATTTTCAATGACACAAGTACATCCAAGTTGCAGATTATGGATTGTGAAGGACAAATCAACCATATAAACAATTTAAGCAATTTAAATTGCATGCAGGTAGTAGAATATCAAACTCCTTGGATGAGAGTTGGTCGTAATAAACTAGGATAGAAAAGAATAAAGTAGAAAATAAGATTTTAAACCTACCGGTAAATCTTTTTCTCGTAGTCCGTAGAGGATGCTGGGGACTCCGTAAGGACCATGGGGATAGACGGGCTCCACAGGAGACATGGGCACTTTAAGAAAGACTTTAGTTCTGGGTGTGCACTGGCTCCTCCCTCTATGCCACAGTTAGAGAAACTGTGCCCAGAGGAGACGGACAGTATGAGGAAAGGATTTTGTTAATCCAGGGCAAGATTCATACCAGCCACACCAATCACACCGTATAACTTGTGATAAACTACCCAGTTATCAGTATGAAAAAACAACATAGCATCAGTGCAGGACCGATGCAACTATAACATAACCCTTATTGAAGCAATAACTATATACAAGTATTGCAGAAGTAGTCCGCACTTGGGACGGGCGCCCAGCATCATCTACGGACTACGAGAAAAAGATTTACCAGTAGGTTTAAAATCTTATTTTCTCTAACGTCCTAGAGGATGCTGGGGACTCCGTAAGGACCATGGGGATTATACCAATGCTCCAAAACGGGCGGGAGAGTGCGGATGACTCTGCAGCACCGATTGAGCAAACATGAGTTCCTCCTCAGCCAGGGTATCAAACTTATAGTATTTTGCAAAGGTGTGTGAACCCGACCAAGTAGCAGCTTGACACAGCTGTAGTGCCAAGACCCCTCGGGCAGCCGCCCAAGAAGAGCCCACTTTCCTCGTGGAATGGGCCTTGACCGATTTCAGTAACTGCAATCCAGCCATAGAATGCGCTTGCTGAATCGTGTTACAAATCCGGCGAGCAATAGCCTGCTTTGAAGCAGGGGCACCAATCTTGTTGGTTGCATACAGGACAAACAGCGCTTCAGTTTTCCTGACTCTAGCCGTCCTGGCCACGTAAATTTTCAAAGCCCTAACCACATCAAGTAACTCGGAATCCTCCAAGTCACGCGTAGCCACAGGCACCACAATAGGTTGGTTCATATGAAAAGATGAGACCACTTTTGGTAGGAATTGAGGACGGGTCTGCAATTCCGCTCTATCCACATGGAATACCAAATATGGGCTTTTATGTGACAAAGCCGCTAATTCCGACACTCGCCTAGCCGAAGCCAAGGCTAATAACATGACCACCTTCCATGTGAGATATTTTAACTCCACTGTTTTAAGTGGTTCAAACCAGTGTAATTTTAGAAAACTTAACACCACGTTAAGGTCCCAAGGTGCCACCGGAGGCACAAAAGGAGGCTGAATATGCAGCACTCCTTTTACAAAAGTCTGAACTTCTGGAAGAGAAGCCAATTCTTTTTGAAAGAAAATGGATAAGGCTGAAATCTGGACCTTAATAGAGCCTAATTTTAGGCCCAAATTCACTCCAGTTTGTAGGAAGTGAAGGAAACGGCCCAGATGGAATTCTTCCGTAGGAGCATTCCTGGCCTCACACCAAGAAACATAATTTCGCCATATACGGTGTAATGTTTTAACGTTACATCCTTCCTAGCCTTTATCAGCGTAGGGATGACCTCAACCGGAATGCTAGGATCCGGCATTCAACCGCCATGCCGTCAAATGCAGCTGCGGTAAGTCTTGGAACAGACAGGGCCCCTGATGCAACAGGTCCTGTCTTAGAGGGAGAGGCCACAGATCTTCTGTGAGCATTTCCTGCAGATCCGGATACCAGGTCCTCCGTGGCCAATCTGGAACAATGAGGATTGTTCTCACTCCTCTTTGTCTTATTATCCTCAACACCTTGGGTATGAGAGGAAGAGGAGGAAATACATAGACCGACCGGAACACCCACGGTGTCACTAGGGCGTCTACAGCTACTGCCTGAGGGTCTCTTGACCTTGCGCAATACCTCTGTAGCTTTTTGTTGAGCCAGGACGGCATCATGTCTATCTGTGGCAGTTCCCACCGACTTGTAATCTGTGCAAAGACTTCCTGATGAAGTCCCCACTCTCCCGGATGTAGGTCGTGTCTGCTGAGGATGTCTGCTTCCCAGTTGTCCACTCCCGGAATGAACACTGCTGACAGTGCGCTTGCGTGATTCTCCACCCAGCGAAGAATTCTGGTGGCTTGTGCCATCGCCACTCTGCTTCTTGTGCCGCCTTGGCGGTTTACATGAGCCACTGCGGTGACGTTGTCTGACTGGATCAGAACCGGTTGGTCGCAAAGTAAGGTCTCCACTTGACGTAGGGCATTGTATATGGCCCTTAGTTCCAGGATGTTGATGTGAAGACAAGTCTCTTGACTTGACCAAAGACCTTGGAAATTTCTTCCCTGTGTGACTGCTCCCCAACCTTGGAGGCTTGCGTCTGTGGTCACCAGGATCCAGCCCTGAATGCTGAATCTGCGTCCCTCGAGAAGGTGAGCACTCTGCAGCCACCACAAGAGTGATACCCTGACCCTGGGGGACAGGGTGATCAACCAATGCATCTGTAAATGTGACCCGGACCACTTGTCCAGTAGGTCCCATTGGAAAGTCCTCGCATGGAACCTGCCGAATGGAATGGCCTCGTATGATGCCACCATCTTTCCCAGGACTCGAGTGCAGTGATGCACTGACACAAGTTTTGGTTTCAATAGGTTCCTGACAAGAGTCATGAGTTCCTGGGCCTTTTCTATCAGGAGATAAACCCTCTTCTGGTCTGTGTCCAGAATCATGCCCAAGAAAGACAGACGAGTAGTAGGAATCAACTGCGACTTCGGGATATTGAGAATCCAGCCGTGTTGCTGTAACACTTTCAGTGAAAGTGATACGCTGTTCAGCAACTGCTCTCTTGATCTCGCTTTTATGAGATCGCCCAAGTACGGGATAATTGTGACACCTTGCTTGCACAGGAGCACCATCATTTCCGCCATTACCTTGGTGAAAATTCTCAGGGCCATGGAGAGACCAAACAGCAACGTCTGAAATTGGCAATGACAGTCCTGTACCGCAAATCTGAGTTACGCCTGATGAGGTGGATAAATGGGGACATGAAGGTATGCATCCTGTACACAAATGCGGACAACAGGTGTCAAGCCGTGTGTTGCCTTTGTCAAGCTGTAATAAGTAGGGATAAGGACGTTAACCACCTCGGAACATCCTCCCTTATACGTCACCTGCAGCGCATTCATCATAAGTCAGTGACAAGTTCAAAAACTTTGGATGACAGCGGAAGCAGTCCACTAACCACTAAATCCCTTCCTCTTGTAACCAAGCTCCTGCAAACCACACCACCAACTCCCTCAGTGTCAATTTCCTCCTTAGACAGGAGAGCCAATAGTCCTGCAGGCCATGTCACTGGCAAGTCTGACGAGTCCTCTCCTGCCTGGGATTCCTCCGATGCATCCTTGAGTGTAACGCCTACTGCTGCTGGCGCTGCTGTTGTTGCTGCTGGGAGTCGATCGTCATCCCAGAGGGGAAGTCGGAAGACCACTTGTACTTCTTCCAGTAAGCAATTGACTGTCCAACAGTCCTTTGCGAGGAAGATGAAATATCACAGCAGTCATCCTGCTGCAAAGTGGATAACTCAGGTCTGGGTGGTGAGAAACGTGGTTCCGGTATCCATCGTTAATTTAGAGGCAACTAGAGACTTGATTGAGGTACTGTGTCCCCGGTACCAAATACCCTCTAGGTTCCATTTCTCTAGGCAGGCGATACCGAAAATGTACACAGACCTCAGAAAAAGAGTCACCAGTGTCCTAAAAAATGCAGTTGTACCCAATGTCCACTTGTCTGTGGTTAAGTGGAGCAGGGCAGACTCAGGACTATATGACTGTGACAGCCCACTGGGTAGATGTATTGCCTCCCGCAGCAAGAACAGCAGCGGCGGCACCAGTAGCAGCATCTCGCAATTGCCAACTCGTTCCTAGGCAGGCTACGCTTTGTATCACCGCTTTCCATAAGAGGCACACAGCTGACAACCACTTACGGAAACTGAGGAACATCATCGCAGAATGGCTTACCCCAATTGAACTCTCCTGGGGATTTGTGACATCGGACAACGCCACCAATATTGTGCGTGCATTACATCTGGGCAAATTCCAGCACGTCCCATGTTTTGCACATACATTGAACTTGGTGGTGCAGAATTATTTAAAAAACGACAGGGGCGTGCAAGAGATGCTGTCGGTGGCCCGAAGAATTGCGGGCCACTTTATGCCTTCAGCCACCGCATGCCGAAGACTGGAGCACCACCAAACATTCCTGAACCTGCCCTGCCATCATCTGAAGCAAGAGGTGGTAGCGAGGTGGAATTCAACCCTCTATATGCTTCAGAGGATGGAGGAGCAGCAAAAGGCCATTCAAGCCTATACATCTGCCCACGATATAGGCAAAGGAGGGGGAATGCACCTGACTCAAGCGCAGTGGAGAATGATTTCAACGTTGTGCAAGGTTCTGCAACCCTTTGAACTTTCCACACGTGAAGTCAGTTCAGACACTGCCAGCCTGAGTCAGGTCATTCCCCTCATCAGGCTTTTGCAGAAGAAGCTGGAGACATTGAAGGAGGAGCTAAAACAGAGCGATTCAACTAGGCATGTGGGACTTGTGGATGGAGACCTTAATTTGCTTAACCAGGATTCAATCTGTTGAAATCAGAGCACTACATTTTGGCCGCCGTGCTCGATCCTAGATTTAAAACCTACATTGTATCTCTCTTTCCGGCAGACACAAGTCTGCAGAGGTTCAAAGACCTGCTGGTGAGAAAATTGTCAAGTCAAGCGGAACGTGACCCGTCAACAGCTCCTCCTTCACATTCTCCCGCAACTGGGGGTGCGAGGAAAAGGCTAAGAATTCCGAGCCCACCCGTTGGCGGTGATGCAGGACAGTCTGGAGTGAGTGCTGACATCTGGTCCAGACTGAAGGACCTGGCAACGATTACTGACATGTCGTCTACTGTCACTGCATATGATTCTGTCACCTTTGAAAGAATGGTGGAGAAAAAGAGGCAATTTGGAGGCCCTTGCACAAACTGGCTTTATTCTACCTAAGTTGCCCTCCCTCCAGTGTGTACTCCGAAAGAGTGTTTAGTGCGGCCGCTCACCTTGTCAGCAATCGGCGTACAAGGTTACTTCCAGAAAATGTGGAGAAGATGATGATCATCAAAATTAATTATAATCAATTCCTTCGTGGAGACATTCACCAGCAATTGCCTCCAGAAAGTACACAGGGATCTGAGATGGTGGATTCCAGTGGGGACGAATTAATAATCTGTGAGGAGGGGGATGTACACAGTGAAAGGGGTGAGGAATCGGAGGATGATGAGGTGGACATCTTGCCTCTGTAGAGCCAGTTTGTGCAAGGAGAGATTGATTGATTCTTTTTTGGTGGGGGCCCAAACCAACCAGTCATTTCAGTTAGTCGTGTGGCAGACCCTGTCGCTGAAATGATGGGTTCGTCAATGTTTTTCTTTTCAATCTAAACCCCTGCAGTTTTCTGTAAGCATCTGCTTCGCAATGATGATCAACAAGTCACAAGGGAAAACACTCAGGGCTGGAGGCGTAGATCTTAGGACCAGCTGCTACAAGCATGGCAGAGGTGTCACTATCACTGGTGACACCCAGAGAGGCGGCGAGGGAGATTGTAATGCAGTGCGCGCAGATAAGCAGCGCAATGGTAAAAAGGAGGCATGGTCTCATAGGTAGGGGCGTGACCTGAATCACCATTTTGTTGCTGCGGGTATCCCGGGGGTTGGGGGCTGTACCCGGGGACTAGTGTGTGGGTGGTGCTGGCTCCTGCACAGTGACAGAAACTGGGTGTTGCACGTAATGTCACAGTAAAACACCCATATTCTGTCACTGAAGAAGAGCCGGCACTTTGGTGTCACCCCACTTGGCGGGTGACACTCGGGTGTGTGCCGCAACCCCGTTGTGATGCCACTGACCGATGGGAAGCTTTACGTGGCTTACCCATGTGTTAGTAGCCCCAAGCATCTTTTGTGTTAGTCCCTGAAGAAAAACTTCAAATATTGTTTACAATTTTGTAATCAATGGCCTAATTCAGTAAGGATTGCAAATTCTGCTAAGTAACAGAATTTGCAATCCTTTGGTTCGCATGCTGGGGCCACCCATCACAGGGCATGGCCACCCAGCATGCCGCCTCCCTTCTTGACCACGCTGAAATTGCAGTCTCAGTGCAGTTCAGCGTGATCATAAAAAATGGGTTAGCCTCCTGTTGGTGCAGACTGTACGTGTGCGCAGGAAGCCGCCACCATTTTTGTGATCGCAACGGCTGCATGTGATGTCATGCAGCCGCTCTGACCACGCCTCCTGTTTCTCCGTTGAAGCCCTGCCCCCGCACCGCTCCATCTCCGACTTTGAAATGGAGTGTTGCTGACCCCCCCCCCCGCACCGATTGACAGTCACAGAAAATGCAGGCGCATGCGTATGCTCTTAGCAATTTTTGCAGTTGGATTGCTTATTGTGATTGCAATCCAACCTGAATCAGGCTCTATTACCTATCACAATGCACTGCAGGTAGTACAAAATGGGGTTAATATAGGAGAAAACCCCCCAGAGCTGTGCTCCTTAACTGTCCCTGGTGGCTAGTGGAGCGGCTGCCAAGTAATCAGTGTCCACGCCAGTGCGCACACGGCCCGCCCCCTACAGCCATGCTGGATCACGGTATAGTGTGGGCACAGAAGCCCCTTACCTCCCTTTCATCAGCGGCCTCGTGATCCCGGAGGGCGGTGTGTGTGTGACTGACCTTAGGAAGAAACCGGAGCCTCCGCTGCAGTGACCCAGCAACCAGGGCACGGGAGTATACTGCGCCGCTGGGAGTGATGGAGCTGCAGTAAAGATGTCTATTAGACCTAGCCTGCTGCAGCCCTTGTACATTCTTATAAAAAAAGTTCTTCTTTTCTTGTCAAAATTAATAGCTAAGTATAGGCTGCCTGAGGCAGCCCCCTGTTAAGTGTCCTGCTACTGAAGGCACCAACTACAAACTGAGCTCCCTGTTCATGGAAGCGAGGTTATAGAGCAGGGGGCGCTGAGCATCTTGGGAACAGTCAAAAGCTTTGAGCCTGTTGGTGCCTCAGATCAAGATCCTACTCTACACCACAATGTGAATCCTTGTGGAGTCCAGTGTACCCCACAGAAGAAATGAATGTGTCACACCCATTGGCAGCAACATTAGAATAGCTGCTGATGGGCACAATTGAGAAAGGAAGGGGGGAAAACATTTGAATCCAGCACATATATGTAATTTGAATATGTAATTTGTACCTTCCTACTTTAAAATGTAATGGATGAACCTCACCCTGTGAGAACTATCTTCATGTGTGACTCAGGCAGGGGTGATAGGGAGATAGTGGGCAGCAGATCACTGCCTCGCTGACAGCAGCACATCCCTGCTTCACTGACAGCAGCACATCCCTGCCTCATTGACAGCAGCACATACCTGCCTCACTTATAGCAGCACATCCCTGCCTCACTGGCAGCAGCAGATCACTGCATCACTGACAGCAGCACATCCCTGCCTCACTGGCAGCAGCAGATCCCTGCCTTACTGACAGCTGTATATAGGGCCTAATTCAGACCTGATCTCTGCTGTGCATATTCACACAACAGGAGATCAGGTCTGAAGTGTGTGTGTGTGTGCTGGTGCCGCAGTGCACCGGCACATGCCAGAGATGCGATCAGCATCTCTGCCCAGTGAGCGCCTCTGCCAACACATACTTATCTTGCATATGAGATCTCTTGATCATGAAGATAGTTCTCACAGGGTGAGGTTCATCCATTACATTTTAAAGTAGGAAGGTACAAATTACATATTCAAATTACATATATGTGCTGGATTCAAATGTTTTCCCCCCTTCCTTTCTCAATTGTGCCCATCAGCAGCTATTCTAATGTTGCTGCCAATGGGTGTGACACATTCATTTCTTCTGTGGGGTACACTGGACTCCACAAGGATTCACATTGGGGTGTAGAGTAGGATCTTGATCTGAGGCACCAACAGGCTCAAAGCTTTTGACTGTTCCCAAGATGCTCAGCGCCCCCTGCTCTATAACCTCGCTTCCATGAACAGGGAGCTCAGTTTGTAGTTGGTGCCTTCAGTAGCAGGACACTTAACAGGGGGCTGCCTCAGGCAGCCTATACTTAGCTATTAATTTTGACAAGAAAAGAAGAACTTTTTTTATAAGAATGTACAAGGGCTGCAGCAGGCTAGGTCTAATAGACATCTTTACTGCAGCTCCATCACTCCCAGCGGCGCAGTATACTCCCGTGCCCTGGTTGCTGGGTCACTGCAGCGGAGGCTCCGGTTTCTTCCTAAGGTCAGTCACACACACACCGCCCTCCGGGATCACGAGGCCGCTGATGAAAGGGAGGTAAGGGGCTTCTGTGCCCACACTATACCGTGATCCAGCGTGGCAGTAGGGGGCGGGCCGTGTGCGCACTGGCGTGGACACTGATTACTGGGCAGCCGCTCCACTAGCCAACAGGGACAGTTAAGGAGCACAGCTCTGGGGGTTTTTCTCCTATATTAACCCCATTTTGTACTACCTGCAGTGCATTGTGATAGGTAATAGAGCCTGATTCAGGTTGGATTGCAATCACAATAAGCAATCCAACTGCTAAAATTGCTAAGAGCATACGCATGCGCCTGCATTTTCTGTGACTGTCAATCGGTGCGGGGGGGGTCAGCAACACTCCATTTCAAAGTCGGAGATGGAGCGGTGCGGGGGCAGGGCTTCAACGGAGAAACAGGAGGCGTGGTCAGAGCGGCTGCATGACATCACATGCAGCCGTTGCGATCACAAAAATGGTGGCGGCTTCCTGCGCACACGTACAGTCTGCACCAACAGGAGGCTAACCCATTTTTTATGATCACGCTGAACTGCACTGAGACTGCAATTTCAGCGTGGTCAAGAAGGGAGGCGGCATGCTGGGTGGCCATGCCCTGTGATGGGTGGCCCCAGCATGCGAACCAAAGGATTGCAAATTCTGTTACTTAGCAGAATTTGCAATCCTTACTGAATTAGGCCATTGATTACAAAATTGTAAACAATATTTGAAGTTTTTCTTCAGGGACTAACACAAAAGATGCTTGGGGCTACTAACACATGGGTAAGCCACGTAAAGCTTCCCATGGGTCAGTGGCATCACAACGGGGTTGCGGCACACACCCGAGTGTCACCCGCCAAGTGGGGTGATACCAAAGTGCCGGCTCTTCTTCAGTGACAGAATATGGGTGTTTCACTGTGACATTACGTGCAACACCCAGTTTCTGTCACTGTGTAGGAGCCAGCACCACTCACACACTAGTCCCCGGGTACAGCCCCCAACCCCCGGGATACCCGCAGCAACAAAATGGTGATTCAGGAAACGCCCCTACCTATGAGACCATGCCTCCTTTTTACCATTGCGCTGCTTATCTGCGCGCACTGCATTACAATCTCCCTCGCCGCCTCTCTGGGTGTCATCAGTGATAGTGACACCTCTGCCATGCTTGTAGCAGCTGGTTCTAAGATCTACGCCTCCAGCCCTGAGTGTTTTCCCTTGTGACTTGTTGATCATCATAGCGAAGCAGATGCTTACAGAAAACTGCAGGGGCTTAGATTGAAAAGAAAAACATTGACGAACCCATCATTTCAGCGACAGGGTCTGCCACACGACTGACTGAAATGACTGGTTGGTTTGGGCCCCCACCAAAAAAAAATCAATCAATCTCTCCTTGCACAAACTGGCTCTACAGAGGCAAGATGTCCACCTCATCATCCTCCGATTCCTCACCCCTTTCACTGTGTACATCCCCCTCCTCAGATTATTAATTCGTCCCCACTGGAATCCACCATCTCAGATCCCTGTTTACTTTCTGGAGGCAATTGCTGGTGAATGTCTCCACGGAGGAATTGATTATAATTAATTTTAATGATCATCATCTTCTCCACATTTTCTGGAAGTAACCTTGTACGCCGATTGCGACAAGGTGAGCGGCCGCACTAAACACTCTTTCGGAGTACACACTGGAGGGAGGGCAATTTAGGTAGAATAAAGCCAGTTTGTGCAAGGGCCTCCAAATTGCCTCTTTTTCTCCACCATTCTTTCAAAGGTGACAGAATCATATGCAGTGACAGTAGACGACATGTCAGTAATCGTTGCCAGGTCCTTCAGTCTGGACCAGATGTCAGCACTCACTCCAGACTGCCCTGCATCACCGCCAGCGGGTGGGCTCGGAATTCTTAGCCTTTTCCTCGCACCCCCAGTTGCGGGAGAATGTGAAGGAGGAGCTGTTGACGGGTCACGTTCCGCTTGACTTGACAATTTTCTCACCAGCAGGTCTTTGAACCTCTGCAGACTTGTGTCTGCCGGAAAGAGAGATACAATGTAGGTTTTAAATCTAGGATCGAGCACGGCGGCCAAAATGTAGTGCTCTGATTTCAACAGATTGAATCCTGGTTAAGCAAATTAAGGTCTCCATCCACAAGTCCCACATGCCTAGTTGAATCGCTCTGTTTTAGCTCCTCCTTCAATGTCTCCAGCTTCTTCTGCAAAAGCCTGATGAGGGGAATGACCTGACTCAGGCTGGCAGTGTCTGAACTGACTTCACGTGTGGAAAGTTCAAAGGGTTGCAGAACCTTGCACAATGTTGAAATCATTCTCCACTGCGCTTGAGTCAGGTGCATTCCCCCTCCTTTGCCTATATCGTGGGCAGATGTATAGGCTTGAATGGCCTTTTGCTGCTCCTCCATCCTCTGAAGCATATAGAGGGTTGAATTCAACCTCGTTACCACCTCTTGCTTCAGATGATGGCAGGGCAGGTTCAGGAATGTTTGGTGGTGCTCCAGTCTTCGGCATGCGGTGGCTGAAGGCAGAAAGTGGCCCGCAATTCTTCGGGCCACCGACAGCATCTCTTGCACGCCCCTGTCGTTTTTTAAATAATTCTGCACCACCAAGTTCAATGTATGTGCAAAACATGGGACGTGCTGGAATTTGCCCAGATGTAATGCACGCACAATATTGGTGGCGTTGTCCGATGTCACAAATCCCCAGGAGAGTTCAATTGGGGTAAGCCATTCTGCGATGATGTTCCTCAGTTTCCGTAAGAGGTTGTCAGCTGTGTGCCTCTTATGGAAAGCGGTGATACAAAGCGTAGCCTGCCTAGGAACGAGTTGGCAATTGCGAGATGCTGCTACTGGTGCTGCCGCTGCTGTTCTTGCTGCGGGAGGCAATACATCTACCCAGTGGGCTGTCACAGTCATATAGTCCTGAGTCTGCCCTGCTCCACTTAACCACAGACAAGTGGACATTGGGTACAACTGCATTTTTTAGGACACTGGTGACTCTTTTTCTGAGGTCTGTGTACATTTTCGGTATCGCCTGCCTAGAGAAATGGAACCTAGAGGGTATTTGGTACCGGGGACACAGTACCTCAATCAAGTCTCTAGTTGCCTATAAATTAACGATGGATACCGGAACCACGTTTCTCACCACCCAGACCTGAGTTATCCGCTTTGCAGCAGGATGACTGCTGTGATATTTCATCTTCCTCGCAAAGGACTGTTGGACAGTCAATTGCTTACTGGAAGAAGTACAAGTGGTCTTCCGACTTCCCCTCTGGGATGACGATCGACTCCCAGCAGCAACAACAGCAGCGCCAGCAGCAGTAGGCGTTACACTCAAGGATGCATCGGAGGAATCCCAGGCAGGAGAGGACTCGTCAGACTTGCCAGTGACATGGCCTGCAGGACTATTGGCTCTCCTGTCTAAGGAGGAAATTGACACTGAGGGAGTTGGTGGTGTGGTTTGCAGGAGCTTGGTTACAAGAGGAAGGGATTTAGTGGTTAGTGGACTGCTTCCGCTGTCATCCAAAGTTTTTGAACTTGTCACTGACTTATGATGAATGCGCTGCAGGTGACGTATAAGGGAGGATGTTCCGAGGTGGTTAACATCCTTATCCCTACTTATTACAGCTTGACAAAGGCAACACACGGCTTGACACCTGTTGTCCGCATTTGTGTACAGCATGCATACCTTCATGTCCCCATTTATCCACCTCATCAGGCGTAACTCAGATTTGCGGTACAGGACTGTCATTGCCAATTTCAGACGTTGCTGTTTGGTCTCTCCATGGCACTGAGAATTTTCACCAAGGTAATGGCGGAAATGATGGTGCTCCTGTGCAAGCAAGGTGTCACAATTATCCCGTACTTGGGCGATCTCATAAAAGCGAGATCAAGAGAGCAGTTGCTGAACAGCGTATCACTTTCACTGAAAGTGTTACAGCAACACGGCTGGATTCTCAATATCCCGAAGTCGCAGTTGATTCCTACTACTCGTCTGTCTTTCTTGGGCATGATTCTGGACACAGACCAGAAGAGGGTTTATCTCCTGATAGAAAAGGCCCAGGAACTCATGACTCTTGTCAGGAACCTATTGAAACCAAAACTTGTGTCAGTGCATCACTGCACTCGAGTCCTGGGAAAGATGGTGGCATCATACGAGGCCATTCCATTCGGCAGGTTCCATGCAAGGACTTTCCAATGGGACCTACTGGACAAGTGGTCCGGGTCACATTTACAGATGCATTGGTTGATCACCCTGTCCCCCAGGGTCAGGGTATCACTCTTGTGGTGGCTGCAGAGTGCTCACCTTCTCGAGGGACGCAGATTCAGCATTCAGGGCTGGATCCTGGTGACCACAGACGCAAGCCTCCAAGGTTGGGGAGCAGTCACACAGGGAAGAAATTTCCAAGGTCTTTGGTCAAGTCAAGAGACTTGTCTTCACATCAACATCCTGGAACTAAGGGCCATATACAATGCCCTACGTCAAGCGGAGACCTTACTTTGCGACCAACCGGTTCTGATCCAGTCAGACAACGTCACCGCAGTGGCTCATGTAAACCGCCAAGGCGGCACAAGAAGCAGAGTGGCGATGGCACAAGCCACCAGAATTCTTCGCTGGGTGGAGAATCACGCAAGCGCACTGTCAGCAGTGTTCATTCCGGGAGTGGACAACTGGGAAGCAGACATCCTCAGCAGACACGACCTACATCCGGGAGAGTGGGGATTTCATCAGGAAGTCTTTGCACAGATTACAAGTCGGTGGGAACTGCCACAGATAGACATGATGCCGTCCCGGCTCAACAAAAAGCTACAGAGGTATTGCGCAAGGTCAAGAGACCCTCAGGCAGTAGCTGTAGACGCCCTAGTGACACCGTGGGTGTTCCGGTCGGTCTATGTATTTCCTCCTCTTCCTCTCATACCCAAGGTGTTGAGGATAATAAGACAAAGAGGAGTGAGAACAATCCTCATTGTTCCAGATTGGCCACGGAGGACCTGGTATCCGGATCTGCAGGAAATGCTCACAGAAGATCTGTGGCCTCTCCCTCTAAGACAGGACCTGTTGCATCAGGGGCCCTGTCTGTTCCAAGACTTACCGCGGCTGCGTTTGACGGCATGGCGGTTGAATGCCGGATCCTAGCATTCCGGTTGAGGTCATCCCTACGCTGATAAAGGCTAGGAAGGATGTAACGTTAAAACATTACACCGTATATGGCGAAATTATGTTTCTTGGTGTGAGGCCAGGAATGCTCCTACGGAAGAATTCCATCTGGGCCGTTTCCTTCACTTCCTACAAACTGGAGTGAATTTGGGCCTAAAATTAGGCTCTATTAAGGTCCAGATTTCAGCCTTATCCATTTTCTTTCAAAAAGAATTGGCTTCTCTTCCAGAAAATCAGACTTTTGTAAAAGGAGTGCTGCATATTCAGCCTCCTTTTGTGCCTCCGGTGGCACCTTGGGACCTTAACGTGGTGTTAAGTTTTCTAAAATTACACTGGTTTGAACCACTTAAAACAGTGGAGTTAAAATATCTCACATGGAAGGTGGTCATGTTATTAGCCTTGGCTTCGGCTAGGCGAGTGTCGGAATTAGCGGCTTTGTCACATAAAAGCCCATATTTGGTATTCCATGTGGATAGAGCGGAATTGCAGACCCGTCCTCAATTCCTACCAAAAGTGGTCTCATCTTTTCATATGAACCAACCTATTGTGGTGCCTGTGGCTACGCGTGACTTGGAGGATTCCGAGTTACTTGATGTGGTTAGGGCTTTGAAAATTTACGTGGCCAGGACGGCTAGAGTCAGGAAAACTGAAGCGCTGTTTGTCCTGTATGCAACCAACAAGATTGGTGCCCCTGCTTCAAAGCAGGCTATTGCTCGCCGGATTTGTAACACGATTCAGCAAGCGCATTCTATGGCTGGATTGCAGTTACTGAAATCGGTCAAGGCCCATTCCACGAGGAAAGTGGGCTCTTCTTGGGCGGCTGCCCGAGGGGTCTCGGCACTACAGCTGTGTCAAGCTGCTACTTGGTCGGGTTCACACACCTTTGCAAAATACTATAAGTTTGATACCCTGGCTGAGGAGGAACTCATGTTTGCTCAATCGGTGCTGCAGAGTCATCCGCACTCTCCCGCCCGTTTTGGAGCATTGGTATAATCCCCATGGTCCTTACGGAGTCCCCAGCATTCTCTAGGACGTTAGAGAAAATAAGATTTTAAACCTACTGGTAAATCTTTTTCTCGTAGTCCGTAGAGGATGCTGGGCGCCCGTCCCAAGTGCGGACTACTTCTGCAATACTTGTATATAGTTATTGCTTCAATAAGGGTTATGTTATATTTGCATCGGTCCTGCACTGATGCTATGTTGTTTTTTCATACTGATAACTGGGTAGTTTATCACAAGTTATACGGTGTGATTGGTGTGGCTGGTATGAATCTTGCCCTGGATTAACAAAATCCTTTCCTCATACTGTCCGTCTCCTCTGGGCACAGTTTCTCTAACTGTGGCATAGAGGGAGGAGCCAGTGCACACCCAGAACTAAAGTCTTTCTTAAAGTGCCCATGTCTCCTGTGGAGCCCGTCTATCCCCATGGTCCTTACGGAGTCCCCAGCATCCTCTACGGACTACGAGAAAAAGATTTACCGGTAGGTTCAAAATCTTATTTTCTACTTTATTCTTTTCTATCCTAGTTTATTACGACCAACTCTCATCCAAGGAGTTTGATATTCTACTACCTGCATGCAATTTAAATTGCTTAAATTGTTTATATGGTTGATTTGTCCTTCACAATCCATAATCTGCAACTTGGATGTACTTGTGTCATTGAAAATCTTATAATAAAAATGTATATACAGATACTCAACCTGTATATTGAAAAAAAAAAAAGTTATAAGACATATGCATTCAATATTTGAAGAAACAAAATAAAATAAAGCTATCTATTGGGTTTCACAAACAAGCACATTGGAAGACTTGACTACTGTTAAAAGACATGCATTACATGGTATAGAGCCACAAACCACAATGTAGTAAAATAAAACCAAACTTACATGTGTATCAAACCTATGTGAGGCTTACATTGATAGTGCAAGATCAACACTCTATCAACTGTGCAAACTAGACTGCACATAAATGCCATAAAATTTATCTGAGATTTTAGTAAATCAGGCCCGTTGCTGTCCGGGTCACGCAGCCGTCACGGCCCGCCCCCATACGGTCCGGTCATGTCTGCGTTGTCCTGACTGTGCCCCCAAAATGGCGGCACAATGCCGCTGGCCCGACTCCTCCTGCCTAGTGACCGCCTCTGCCTGTCAATCAGGCAGAGGCGCTCACTGGGCAGAGATGCTGATCGCATCTCTGGCATGTGCCGGTGCACTGCGGCACCAGCACACACGCACTTCAGACCTGATCTCCTGTTGTGTGAATATGCACAGCAGGGATCAGGTCTGAATATACAGCTGTCAGTAAGGCAGGGATGTGCTGCTGCCAGTGAGGCAGGGATGTGCTGCTGGTAGTGAAGCAGTGATGTGCTGCTGTCAGCGAAGCAGTGCTGTGCTGCTGTCAGCGAGACAGGGATGTGCTGCTGTCAGCGAGGCAGGGATGTGCTGCTGTCAGCGAAGCAGGGATGTGCTGCTGTCAGCGAAGCAGGGATGTGCTGCTGTCAGCGAGGCAGGGATGTGCTGCTGTCAGCGAGGCAGGGATGTGCTGCTGTCAGCGAGGCAGGGATGTGCTGCTATAAGTGAGGTAGGGATGTGCTGCTGTCATTGAAGCAGGAATGTGCTGCTGCAGTGAGGCAGAGATATGCAGCCCACTATCTCCCTATCACCCCTGCCTGAGTCACACACTTTCCCTGTCACCCCTGCCTCAGTTACCCACTATCTCCCAGTCACCGCTGCCTCAGTCAACCACTATATCTGCGATCCCTGCCTCAGTCACCCACTATACCAGTCACCCCTGCTTTAGTCACCCACTGTCACCCTATCACCCCTGCTTCAGTCACCCACTATCCCTGTCAACCCTGCCTCAGTCACCCACTATCTCCCAGTCACCCCTGCCTCAGTCAGCCACTATCCCTGTCACCCCTGCCTCAGTCTCTTACTGTCCCTGTCACCCCTGCCACAGTCATCCACTATCTCCCTATCACCCCTGCCTTAGTCATTTATTATACCTGTCACCCACTTTCTTCCCATACTTACCCAACCCCTTCCTATCACCCCTCCCTCAGTAACCCACTATCTCCCTGTCACCCACTATCTCCCAGTCATCCCTGCCTCAGTCACCTACTGACACCAGTGCAGACATTTCTGCTGCGGCCTCTCCACTCTCCAGCGTGAACGTCCTGACGACTGAGGAAATCCGCTTCCTAGTTGAGGACTCCGGAAATGAACACTGCCGATATTGCTGTCAGATGACTTTCTACCCAACGGAGGATTTTTGATACTTCCAGCTTTGCCATGCAGTTTCGAGTGCCGCCTTGATGATTTGTGTACACTACCGTGGTGGCGTTGTCAGATTGTACTTGAACAGGCCTGTTCTGTACTAGAGGCAGGGCCAGTGTCAATTAATTGAACACTGCCTGCAATTCCAGAATGTATATCAGGAGGAGAGATTCCTCCCTGGTCCACTGACCCTGGAGAAAGTGTTGCTCCAACACCATGGCCCAGCCCAAAAGACTGGCATCCATTGTCAGGAGGACACAGTTGGAGATCCAGAAGGGATGGTCCCTGCTCAACTGTTGGACCTGTAGCCTCCAGCTCAGTGTCAGACGAACCTCCGGAGTCAAGGAGATCATTTGAGACATCATCCGATGAGGCAGGCCGTCCCACTTGGAGAGGATTAACCTCTGCAGAGGGCGGTAATGAAATTGAGCGTACTCTACCATATCGAAAGCCGACACCATGAGGTCTAGTACTTGCATCGCCATGTGTATCAACACTCTTGGGCGAGAGAGGACGATACTGTCCTGAATTTTCAGGACTTTCTCTGGAGACAGAAACAATTGTTGGCTGTGTGTGTCCAGCAGTGCCCCTAGGTGCACAATGTTCCGAGCAGGGACCAGCGAGGACTTTTTTCAGTTGATGAGCCACCCGTGGACTTTTAGGAATTGGACCGCCAGTTCCAGATAACTGTGGAGAACCTCTTGGGAGTTCACCAGGATCAGCAAGTCGTCCAGATTTGGCAGGATCCTGATTCTCTGATGGTGAAGGGTCGTCATCACGGCCATGACCTTGGTGAATATCCGAGGTGCCGTGGCCAAACCAGAAGGCAGGACTTGAAATCCAAAAACAAACCAGGCACAACACTGCTTAGCTTCCATCATCAGATGAGATTGGACCAGTGGCGTAACTACTGCCCCCGCAGTCCTCGCGGTGGCTTGGGGGCGAGGGGCTGCGGGGGCGCCACTGATTTACAGCAGACTGACATGCGGACGAGCGTCCGCATGTCAGTCTGCAGTCTCCTTCCCTCCGCCGCTTTTTGGAGGGACACGGAGGGCACACAGCGCGCCTTCCTGTGTCCCTCCTGCTGCATCATCTCCGGCGGCCGCGGGTCTAATAGGGGGAAGTGCCGTCCGTGAGCTCTAATTGGCTCACGAACCAGCACTTCCCCCTATTAGACCCGCGGCCGCCGGAGATGATGCAGCAGGAGGGACACAGGAGAGACGAGCTGTGCTCTCCGTGTCCCTCCAAAAAGCGACGGCGGGGGGGGGGTAAATATCTGGCACTGGGGGCATATATGGCACGGGGGGGGAGGGAGGGATATCTGGCACTGGGGCATTTCTGGCACTAGGGGGAATATCTGGCACTGGGGGCATATCTGGCACTGGGGGGGATATCTGGCACTGGGGCATATATGGCACTGGGGGGGAATATCTGGCACTGGGGGCATATATGGCACTGGGGGGGGTATCTGGCACTGGGGGCATATATGGCACGGGGGGCATATATGGCACTGGGGGGAATATCTGGCACTGGGGGCATATATGGCACTGGGGGGGAATATCTGGCACTGGGGGCATATGTGTACCTGGCACATGGGGGGGACGACTATATTTGGCACTGGGGCATGTAAGTACCTGGCACCGTGGGGGAATATCTGGCACTGGGGACATATGTGGCACTTGGAGCACAGCCCTAGCAACAAGGACTACCTCCTAGCAACGAGCATGACACCCAGTGCATGAAACATCTGGCAACGAGCATGACACCCAGTGCATGAAACACCTGGCAACGAGCATGACACCCAGTGCATGAAACCCCTGGCAACGAGCATGACACCCTGAGCATGAAAACCCCTGGCACCGTGCATGGAACCAAGAGCATGAAACCCCTGGCAACGAGCATGACACCCAGTGCATGAAACCCCTGACAACGAGCAGGTAATTGAAAAGTAATTAGAAGCCTTACTGTAGGACTTAATGTGTAATGGGCATTACGGTGTGTGGCATAATGTATCACGGACATTGCGGTGTGTGTCATAATGTGTCGCAGGCATTACGGTGTATGGTATACTATATCGCGGGCATTGTGATATGTGGTATAATGTCTCAGGGTCATTGCAGTGTGTGGCATAATGTATCACGGACATTGCGGTGTGTGTCATAATGTGTCAGGCATTACGGTGTGTGGTATACTATATCACGGGCATTGTGGTATGTGGTATAATGTCTCAGGGTCATTGCAGTGTGGCATAATACATAACGGGCATTGCGATGTGTGGCATAGGGTATAACGGGCAGGGCATTGCGGTATGTGTCACAGGCATTACGGTGTATGGTATACTATATCACGGGCATTGTGGTATAATGTCTCAAGGTCATTGCAGTGTGTGGCATAATGTGTCACAGGCATTGTATGTGCTATAATGTATTGGGCATTGCAGTGTGTGGCATAATGTATCACGGACATTGCGGTGTGTGTCATAATGTGTCACAGACATTGTATGTGCTATAATGTATCAGGGGCATTGCAGTGTGAAGCATAATGTATAACGGGCATTGCGATTCCTGTCATAATGTGTCACAGGCATTACGGTGTGTGGCATAATGTGTCACAGACATTACGGTGTGTGGCATAATGTGTCGGGGGCATTACAGTGTGTGCATATTGTGTCGTGCATTATTGTGTGCGGCATAATGTCTAAGGGCCATTGCAGTATGTGGCATAATGTATACTGGGCATTACTATAAGGAGGAAAAATGACAAATAATGTAAGGGGCATGAATCAGGATTATTTTTCTTTCCTGTGGTGGCAAACGTATGGGCGTGCAGGTTGCAAAACTGGGGTATAAGGTAGTCTTTTCCTGCAATGCCACGCCCCTTTATGCGAAACCACGCCCACTCCAACAAAACCACGCCCCTTTTTTGACGCGCGCGCCTTAGGCGCGCGCATATTTATCCCTTTCTTGCTCCCAATTATGGAGCATGAAGGGGGGGGGGGGGGGGCGCCGAAGAATTTTTTGGCTTGGGGGAGAAAAATTTCTAGTTACGCCACTGGATTGGACATATCCAGTGTGATGCGGCTGTAGATGATTTTTGCTGTTTCTAACTTCTACATCAATGAATAAGTTTCAAAATAGAATGCATCAAGAGAACGGTGTTGGTAGTATAAAACTACCTACAGCACCTGGTATTCCCAGGTGGTCTCACATCCAAGAACAAACCAGGCCTAAGATCAGGTGATATTGGGCATATACAGTGTGGTGTGGCTGTAGATGAGCTTAGTGGTTTCTGTTAGAGTTCTACTTCTAACTACTCGTACATAAATGAATAAGCGGACGATTTATTAAACCTGGTGAAATGATAATTTGCATGGTGATAAAGTACCAGCCAATCAGCTCCTAATTGCCATGTCACAGGCTGGGTTTGAAAAATGACAGTTAGGAGCTGACTGGCTGGTACTTTATCACCTTGCACTTTATCAGTTCCCCAGGCTTAATAGATCTGCCCCAATGTTTCAAAATGGAATGCATCAAGAGAACGGTGTTGGTTTTGTAAAAATACACACAGCTCCTGGTATTTCCTGGTGGTCTCCCATCCAAGTACTAAAACCAGGACCAACACTGCTCAGCTTCCATGATCAGGAGAGATTGGGCAAATCCAGTGTGCTGTGGCTGTAGATGAGCTCGTGGTTTCTGTTAGAGCTCTTCTACTTCTAACTTCTGGTACATAAAAGAATATGTGTAAAAATTAAATGTACAGTACCAAGAAAAGGGTGTTGGTAGTTTAAAAACACCTAAAGAATCTGATAATACATGGATGGGAGACTGCTTGGTAGTAACAAAGTCCAATACTGCTTTGCTTCAAAGATCAAATGAGATTGGGCATATCCAGTGTGGTGTGGCTTTAGATAAGCTTTGTGGTTTCTGTTAGAGCTCTTCTACTTCTAACTACTGGTACATTAATGAATATGTATAAGGTTGTAGTTTATCCAATATCCCTTTACTACCTTACCTCCCCCCCCCCCTCCCCTCCCCTCCCCTCCTTATAGCTTCCTTTGTTCTCTCCTCCTCGTATGTGCGTTATTTGTTTTCTCATACGTCCTAGAGGATGCTGGGATCACATTAAGAACCATGGGGTATAGACGGGATCCGCAGGAGACATGGGCACTTTAAGACTTTCAAAGGGTGTGAAGTCTCCTCCCTCTATACCCCTCCTCCAGACTCCAGTTTTAGAATTGTGCCCAGTGAGACTGGATGCACTACAGGGGAGCTCTACTGAGTTTCTCTGAAAAGACTTATGTTAGTTTTTCTTATTTTCAGGGAGGCTGCTGGCAACAGTCTCCCTGCTTCGTGGAACTTAGGGGAGAGAAGTATGACCAACTTCTAGTGAGTTCAATGGCTCTGCTTCTGGCTGACAGGACACCATTAGCTCCTGAGGGTGCTGATCGCTGGGTACGCCTAGATGCCCACTCCCGTAGCCTGCCATCACCCCCTTACAGAGCCAGAAGTCAGAAGACAGGCGAGTAGCAGAAGAACAGAAGACTTCTTCTCCAGTGATGGCATTCTGAGGTACCACGCAGCGAGCGGAATGCTGTGCGCCATGCTTCCACACAAACACAGGCACTGCAGGGTGCAGGGCATGTGGGTGGGTGGGGGGGGGCACCCTGGGCAGCATAAATTCCTCACAAAAGGCTGGCAAAAGTGGACATTAGTGCCTGGGCACTGTCCTTACCCCGCCAGCGTAATTAATTATTTGTTTCTGAGCGGGACAGAAGCGTGCCATTACAGCGGCGGGGCTTCTTCCTCACCTCACCAGCACATCTATAGAGCGTTACAAGTCTATCACTATAGAGTTTATTATTTCCCAGACTGTGTACTTTTGGCGCTGGGTTGTGAGCTGAAAAATCCTCTCTGTCCCTCTGACAGATTTACTGTAGGTCTATCCCCCATAAGCCGATGTGTCTGTGGGTACTTGGTACATGTGTGTCAACATGTCGGTGGCTGAATGTTTTTCCCAAGAGGAAACTATATTAGGAATGCAGACATATGATGGTGGCCCTGTTGGCACCACCAATAACTGACTGGGTGAAAGTTTCAATAATATCAGAGTGAGGTTGGATAAATCTGTGTCCCAGACACAGACGTAGAGAATAGATGTGATGTTCATGGCTATGCTTCTTTTCCCTCAGGCCCGCAAAAATGTTACTACACACTGATACTGACTCGGATACTGATTCCTATGTCGACCATAATATTTCCTGATTAGATCCAATATTGGCAAGGAGCATTCAGTACATGATTGTGGATATTAAGGACATATTAACATCACTGAGGACCCTGCTGTTCCTGACAAAGGGGTCTATATGTATGTATATATAGATATATAATGAAAGCTGATGTAACGTTTCTCCATCTCTGTTTGAGAAAGTCTGGGCCAGCTCGACAAGATGGCTTCAAATCCCCAAAAGGTTTCCGATTGTTTATTCATTTCCTGCTGCGGACAGAATAAAGTGGGAGTCACCCCCTGTTCTGCACGGGGCCCTGTCACAAATCCAGCGGATCGTATGCAGGAAGCTACATTATTTCTAGTTATGTAACCACGGGTACATTACTTAGACCTGCCATTACATGCGCATGGGTGAGTAGTAGTATTCAAGAATTGGTCGAATACCTTGTCTTCCGATATAGATATCTTGGAGAGATGGGATAATCCTTACGTTGGATCATATCAAGGACACTGCAGCATACTTACGACTGCAAGGGATATAGGACTCTTGAGTTCACGGGCCAATTTCATGGCAGTCTCGGATAGGAGGGCATTGTGGATTCACCAAGGGAATGCTGATGCTGACTCCAAGAAGAAAGGGAGTCTCTTCCCTATGAAGGTGAAGCCTTGTTTGGTGACTGCCTAGTTAATTTGATCTCGGCAGCTCCCGCAGGTAAGTCAACCTTCTTGCCCTATGTTCCCTCTCAACGGATGAAGACGCATCATTGTCTAACGCAGTCATTTTGTCCCAATAGATATGCAAGAAGTTAAGATTCCCCTTTCTTTGCAGGTAGAGGAAGGAGAAGAGGGAAGAGGTCTGTAGCCTCTTCAAGATCGCAGGAGCAGAGATCGTCCTCTGCTTCTGCCAAATCCACTGCATGACGCTGGGGCTCTCTTGCAGGAGCCCACACCAGTGGGGGCACGTCTAAAACACTTCAGTCAGTTCTGGATTAATTTGGACCTGGACTCGTGGGTTTTACAAATAGTGTCACAAGGGTACAAACTGGGGTTTCAAGACGTTCCCCCTCACCGATTGTTCAAATCGGCCTTAGTCAGCAGGGAGAAGGTTTTTATTCAAGCCTCTTCGTGCTCCCGAAGCCGGACGGCTCAGTCAGACCAATCTTAAATCTGAAATCCCTCAATTTCTACCTAAAGAAATTCAATTTCAAGATGGAATCTCTCAGGGTAGGGATCTCCAGTCCGGAGGAAGGAGATTTCATGGTTTTGGTAGACATAAGGATGCCTAATTACATGTTCCCGTTTAGCCACTGCATCAAGCTACCTGAGGTTTGCAATTCAGGATTGTCATTACCAATTTCAGACGTTGCCGTTTGGTCTGTCCACGGCTCCGAGGATTTTCACCAGGGTGATGGTGGAAATGATGGTTCTCCTTCGCAAGCAAGGAGTCACAATTATGCCGTACTTGGATGATCTCCTGATAAAGGCGAGATCCAGGGACCAGTTGGTGCAAAACATCTACTCTCCCTGACAGTTCTTCAACAACATGGTTGGCTCCTAAACTTGCCAAAATCGCAGTTGGTCCCAATGACGCGGTTGTTGTTTTTGGGAGTCATACTGTTAGGCGCCGGGGTCCGCTTGATGGTCTGCGCGGCCCGGCGCCTAGCAACTAGAGACGCCGTGCACGTACAGCCGCCGGCTCCCTAGCAACGCTAGACGCCGGGCGCGCTGAGCCGCACGGACCCTAGCAACGGGGACGCCACTGGCGGACCGCGTTCCCCGTTGCTAGGCTTTAGGAAATTAAGATATTCACCTGCTCTCTGGCCGTGCAGCAAGGCAGCTGCACGGCATTTATTCTAATCAGCCTTTAGCAGCTGATTGGAGGACTCCTTGTTAAATACACTCCCAGGGCTTCTCACAGACGCCGGTAATAGCTTCCTGCATGCTGCCTTTGTTTGCTGAGAGTCTGTTTCCAGTCCTGCTGTATCCGGTCATTCCAGTCCGCAGAAGTCCGGTATTCGGGAGTTGTCATCTCATCCCAAGAGGTCGTTTGGTTCCCTGGAGTCCTGACTGATCACCGTTTTATATCCAGTGGTGTTCGTGAGTTGCGGCTCTGCCGTGTGTTGCGGCTCAGCCGCTTTACCTTTTATATTTTGTGTTTGGAGCATTTGCGGAGGGTTCCGCTTCCACAAGTCCTCTCTGGTACTTGGCGGTGCCGGGTAGGAGAATTGGACAAGTGGATATTTTGGTTGTCCTTTTTCCTGGCGGTTTCTCCGCACATATTATAGTTTTGAGTTTGCTTAGCCCCTGGCCTGGTTGTTTAGTTAGAGGGCCTCTTGTTATCACCCTGTCTCGGGTTTCCCTTTGTCTCTCATTAAGACCGGGGGGCATCGAAGTTGGGCAGACATAATCCGCCCTTCAAACGCGGCTGCCAAGGGCTCAAGAAACCATAGTCTCGCAGGGGATTTCTGACAACACGGGTAAGACAACAGAGTTAGGGCGCCAGGGGCTATTTTCCTGTCCTGCTCCCTTCCCCAGCATTCCGTTCCAGTGCTCCAGTCCTTGCCATAAGATCTTCTCTGACCAGAGTGCTGGAATCATAACATTATTACCGGCCATACCAAAACTTAAAATTAAACGGGGTTTAATTTTTTCTCATTCAGTTTTGTGAGAGTTTATCGGCCTCATGAATCCAACAGGTTTAGTGCCAAATCCTGGTCAGCTCTTAGTCAGCCAGATTCAAGAACTTACTCAGATGGTTCAGGTTCTTTCTCTTCGGGTGAAGTCGCAGGAAGATCTTTTGCGAGCTTCCCCAAGGGTAGTCCCTGAACCAAAGATGCATTTGCCTGACCGTTTTTCTGGTGATAGAAAAGAGTTTTTTAATTTTAAAGAATCCTGTAAACTTTATTTTCGTTTAAGACCGACTTCCTCGGGTACTGAATCTCAGCGGGTCGGGTTTATTATTTCTTTGCTCCAGGGGTATCCTCAGACCTGGGCATTTGGTTTAAGAGCAGAGGATCCGGCATTGTTGTCAGTTGACGCTTTTTTTGAGTCTTTAGGGCTCTTGTATGATGACCCTGATAGAGAGGCGTCCGCTGAAAGTCAGTTGCGCGCTCTCAGACAGGGTAGAAATCCTGCAGAGGTTTATTGTACGGAGTTTCGCCGTTGGTCGAACGACTGTGGCTGGAATGACCCAGCCCTGCGCAGTCAGTTTCGCCTCGGCTTATCAGAGTCTATAAAAGACAGTCTCCTTCAGTACCCCGCTCCTGAGACTCTCGATAAACTCATGGAGCTTTCTATTAAGATTGATCGTCGTCTCAGAGAGCGGAGGGCTGAAAAAGGAGCACCTGTAAGGTCAAGTCCGTGTGTAAATTCCATTCCTGAAGACGTAGAGGAGACCATGCAGATGGGTCTCTCCCGGCTGTCTCCTGAAGAAAGAGCCAGAAGGCAAAATTCTGGTCTTTGTCTGTACTGTGGGGGTAAGGGACATTTTGCTCGTAATTGTCCGAACAAGTCGGGAAACGCTTTGACCAGGTGAATTGTGAGGGGGTTCACCTAGGTCTGCAGCTTATCTCCTCGAATAACTCCCTTTTAGTCCCAGTTAAAGTTTCCTTTGGCAGCCTCAGTTCTTCGGTGTCGGCTTTTGTTGACAGTGGAGCTGCAGGAAACTTTATGGATTTAACTTGGGCTAAGGCCTTAGGCATTCCTCAGTTACCTTTGGGTAGGTGTGTCACCATGCATGGCTTAGATGGGAGTCCGCTGTCTAATGGGATTATTTCTCTCCGTACACCCCCTGCACTACTTACAGTAGGAGCTCTACATTCCGAGAAAATCGAGTTCTTTCTTACATATTGCCCAGCAGTTCCAGTTGTTCTGGGTCACCCTTGGCTGGCCTTTCATAATCCCACCATTGATTGGCGGTCGGGGGAGATTTCACATTGGGGTACTTTTTGTGATAAGGAATGTATCACGTTTCCAGTCAGAGTAGCAGCTATCATTCCAGAACTCATTCCGGTGGAATACCAGGAGTTTGCTGATGTTTTCTCCAAAGGCAATGCGGACATTCTGCCTCCCCATCGGCCTTATGATTGTGCTATTGAGTTAATTCCTGGTGCCGCATTGCCAAAGGGAAGATTATATGCATTATCCGGGCCAGAAACTGCGGCTATGAATGATTATGTAAAGGAGAGCCTTGAGAAAGGATTTATTAGACCATCAAAATCTCCTTTAAGTGCAGGCTTCTTCTTTGTGGAGAAAAAGGATGGCTCGCTTAGACCTTGCATTGATTTTAGAGCCCTGAATAAGATCTCAGTTAAAAACACCTATCCTTTGCCGTTGATTTCTGTACTCTTTGATCAGTTACGTTCTGCTGTGATTTTTTCTAAAATTGACCTTAGAGGAGCGTACAACCTCATCCGAATTAAATCTGGAGATGAGTGGAAAACGGCCTTCAGTACTCAGTCGGGTCACTACGAATACCTGGTGATGCCGTTCGGCCTGTCCAATGCTCCGGCAGTTTTTCAAGACCTCATTAACGATGTGCTCCGTGACTTCCTAGGGAAATTCGTGGTCGTTTACTTAGACGACATCCTGATTTTTTCTAAATCAATGGAACAACATGTTACCCAGGTGCGTCTGGTTCTTCAAAAGTTATGTGAGAATCATTTATATGCCAAGCTGGAGAAGTGTGAGTTTCATGTCACGGAAGTATCTTTTTTAGGGTACATAATTTCCCCTCAGGGATTTTCCATGGAACCAAAGAAACTCCAGGCCATCCTTAGTTGGGCGCAACCCACCAATTTAAAAGCAATTAAGCGTTTTTTTAGGGTTTGCGAATTATTATAGGAGGTTCATTCATTCTTTTTCTGACCTGGTTGCTCCCATTGTAGCTCTGACAAAGAAAGGAGCGGATCCTACCAACTGGTCGCATGAAGCTGAGTTGTCCTTCCGGGCCTTGAAACAAGCCTTTGTCTCGGCTCCAGTCCTCAGACATCCTAATCCGGAATTGCCCTTTGTGGTGGAGGTTGATGCCTTGGAGGTTGGAGTGGGGGCTATCCTTTCTCAAAAGGATCCGGAGTCTCTGGAGTTACATCCTTGTGCCTTTATGTCCAGGAAATTCTCCTCCGCTGAATCCAACTATGACGTTGGTAATCGGGAGTTACTGGCGGTAAAATGGGCTTTCGAGGAGTGGAGGCATTGGCTGGAGGGAGCAAAACATACTATTTCGGTATTGACTGACCATAAGAACCTGCAATACATTGAATCGGCTAAGCGGCTTAATGCCCGGCAGGCACGTTGGGCATTATTTTTTACGCGTTTCAAATTTATAATCACTTTCAGGCCTGGTTCCAAGAATACTAAGGCTGATGCCCTGTCACATAGCTTTCTTCCGGTTCACAATAACAATCCTGTTACCCCCATACTTCCATCTTCGGTCATCTGGGCGGGCCTCACACAAGATTTATTTACCCAGTTAAAACAGCTTCAACACCAAGCTCCTAGAATTACTCCTGCTGGTCGTCTTTACGTCCCTGAGTTTTTGAGAGTTACTGTTTTAACGGAATTCCATGATAACAAAGTTTCAGGGCATCCAGGAGTCTCTAAGACATTGGAGTTAGTCTCTCGCTCAGTATGGTGGCCTGGTCTTTCTAAAGACGTCAAGGAATTTGTTTATTCATGTCAGGTTTGTGCACAGCATAAGGTTCCCCGTTCCTTGCCCATCGGGCAACTTATGCCCTTAAATGTTCCTCTCAGGCCATGGTCTCATATTTCTATGGATTTTGTGGTTGACCTTCCCCTTTCAGCCGGATTCCGAGTCATATGGGTGGTAGTGGACCGTTTTAGTAAAATGGCTCATTTTATTGCTCTTCCCCGATTGCCTTCTGCCCAAGGGTTGGCAGTTTTGTTTCTCCGCCATGTATTCAGGCTTCATGGGTTGCCTACTGATATTGTTTCTGATCGGGGTCCACAATTCATCGCACAATTCTGGAAATGTTTTTGTGCCTCATTGAAGATGAAATTGTCGTTAACATCCGGTTACCACCCACAATCCAACGGGCAAACCGAACGAGTTAACCAATCATTGAAACAATATTTGCGCTTGTATTCAGCCAAACTCCAGAATGATTGGTCCGAGTTTCTTCCGTTGGCTGAATTTGCTTACAATAATTCTTGTCATTCCTCCACTAAAGAGTCTCCATTCTTTTCAGTTTTTGGTTTTCACCCCAGAGCTAATTCTTTTTTTCATCATTCCTCAGTCTCCTCGCTTACCTTAACCTCCCATCTCAGAGCCATTTGGAAAAAGGTGCACCTTGCTCTCAGAAAAGCGGCCTTTCGAGAGAAGAAATTTTCTGACAGGCTCCGACGTCCTTGCACTTTTAAGGTGGGAGATAGGGTGTGGTTGTCGACTCGCAACATCAGGCTTCGACAATCCTCAGCTAGACTGGGACCCAAATTTATTGGGCCATTTCTTATTATTAAAAGAGTCAACCCAGTTGCCTTTCGGTTACGTTTACCAAGATCTCTCCGGATTGGAAATACGTTTCATTGTTCCCTGTTGAAACAATACGTTTCTTCCAGTAGATTTCCTCGGAAGATCTCTCAGGGTAGATCTCCAGTAGATGTACAGGGACAACAGGAGTTCTTGGTAGAGAAGGTTCTCGATTCCAAATTGTCCCGGGATCGGCTGTATTTTCTGGTTCACTGGAAAGGCTATGGTCCGGAGGAAAGGTCTTGGGTCCTGGATAAGGATCTTCATGCCCCGAGGCTCAAGAGGGCATTTTTTCGGGAATTTCCTCAGAAACCTGGCTTTAGGGGTTCCTTGACCCCTCCTCAAGGGGGGGGTACTGTTTGGCGCCGGGGTCCGCTTGATGGTCTGCGCGGCCCGGCGCCTAGCAACTAGAGATGCCGTGCACGTACAGCCGCCGGCTCCCTAGCAACGCTAGACGCCGGGCGCGCTGAGCCGCACGGACCCTAGCAACGGGGACGCCACTGGCGGACCGCATTCCCCGTTGCTAGGCTTTAGGAAATTAAGATATTCACCTGCTCTCTGGCCGTGCAGCAAGGCAGCTGCACGGCATTTATTCTAATCAGCCATTAGCATTAGAGACCTGAGACAAAGAGATCTGAATTATATGAGAGCCGACCAGAGGAAACACAAATTATGCAGTCAAGTGTCCCACATTTGGGGAAATCGCAGATGCAGCACACCCAGAGTGCAATGGGTGAGCCTTGCCCTGGGAGAAGCACCTTCCTGATCATACCTGGCAGGTAAGTAGGAGTTGGGCAAGAGCTGAGGAGGGTCGCTGCTCGGGCACCCCCCTGTCAAGTGAAGGAGATCCAACTGAGGCAGCACAAGAGAACTCTCGAAAGAAGAACAAGGCTAGAGGAAGATCTGAGACACAGAAATCTGGCTTTTACCAGAGCTGACCAGAGGAAAGCACAAACACAGTCCCCCACTACCACAAATAATGCAGTCGAGTTTCCCACATTTGGGGAAATCACAGGGGTCAGCATACCCAGAATGCAATGAATGAACCTCACCCTGGGAGAACAATCTTCATGACCATGGTATCTCCTATGCAAAATAAGTATGATTTGGGATAGGGCTGGGGAGGGCCGCTGCTCAGGCACATCTCTGTCAAGTAAAGGAGATTCAACTGAGGCAGCACAACCTAACCGTGGTTTTTTTTTCATTCTTTATACCGTCATAGTGTCATACTAGTTGTTACGAGTATACTACTATCTCTTTATCAACCAGTGTACAGTGCGGTAGTTCACGGCTGTGGCTACCTCTGTGTCGGCAGTCGGCAGGCAGTCCGTCCATCCATAATTGTATTATAATATATACCACCTAACCGTGGTTTTTTTTTCATTCTTTATACCGTCATAGTCAGTCATACTAGTTGTTACGAGTATACTACTATCTCTTTATCAACCAGTGTACAGTGCGGTAGTTCACGGCTGTGGCTACCTCTGTGTCGGAACTCGGCAGGCAGTCCGTCCATCCATAATTGTATTACAATATATACCACCTAACCGTGGTTTTTTTTTCATTCTTTATACCGTCATAGTCAGTCATACTAGTTGTTACGAGTATACTACTATCTCTTTATCAACCAGTGTACAGTGCGGTAGTTCACGGCTGTGGCTACCTCTGTGTCGGAACTCGGCAGGCAGTCCGTCCATCCATAATTGTATTACAATATATACCACCTAACCGTGGTTTTTTTTTCATTCTTTATACCGTCATAGTCAGTCATACTAGTTGTTACGAGTATACTACTATCTCTTTATCAACCAGTGTACAGTGCGGTAGTTCACGGCTGTGGCTACCTCTGTGTCGGAACTCGGCAGGCAGTCCGTCCATCCATAATTGTATTATTATAATATATACCACCTAACCGTGGTTTTTTTTTCATTCTTTATACCGTCATAGTGTCATACTAGTTGTTACGAGTATACTACTATCTCTTTATCAACCAGTGTACAGTGCGGTAGTTCACGGCTGTGGCTACCTCTGTGTCGGCAGTCGGCAGGCAGTCCGTCCATCCATAATTGTATTATAATATATACCACCTAACCGTGGTTTTTTTTTCATTCTTTATACCGTCATAGTCAGTCATACTAGTTGTTACGAGTATACTACTATCTCTTTATCAACCAGTGTACAGTGCGGTAGTTCACGGCTGTGGCTACCTCTGTGTCGGAACTCGGCAGGCAGTCCGTCCATCCATAATTGTATTACAATATATACCACCTAACCGTGGTTTTTTTTTCATTCTTTATACCGTCATAGTCAGTCATACTAGTTGTTACGAGTATACTACTATTTCTTTATCAACCAGTGTACAGTGCGGTAGTTCACGGCTGTGGCTACCTCTGTGTCGGAACTCGGCAGGCAGTCCGTCCATCCATAATTGTATTATTATAATATATACCACCTAACCGTGGTTTTTTTTTCATTCTTTATACAGTCATAGTGTCATACTAGTTGTTACGAGTATACTACTATCTCTTTATCAACCAGTGTACAGTGCGGTAGTTCACGGCTGTGGCTACCTCTGTGTCGGCAGTCGGCAGGCAGTCCGTCCATCCATAATTGTATTATAATATATACCACCTAACCGTGGTTTTTTTTTCATTCTTTATACCGTCATAGTCAGTCATACTAGTTGTTACGAGTATACTACTATCTCTTTATCAACCAGTGTACAGTGCGGTAGTTCACGGCTGTGGCTACCTCTGTGTCGGAACTCGGCAGGCAGTCCGTCCATCCATAATTGTATTACAATATATACCACCTAACCGTGGTTTTTTTTTCATTCTTTATACCGTCATAGTCAGTCATACTAGTTGTTACGAGTATACTACTATCTCTTTATCAACCAGTGTACAGTGCGGTAGTTCACGGCTGTGGCTACCTCTGTGTCGGCACTCGGCAGGCAGTCCGTCCATCCATAATTGTATTACAATATATACCACCTAACCGTGGTTTTTTTATACCACCTAACCGTGGCAGTCCGTCCATAATTGTATACTAGTATCCAATCCATCCATCTCCATTGTTTACCTGAGGTGCCTTTTAGTTCTGCCTATAAAATATGGAGAACAAAAAAGTTGAGGTTCCAAAATTAGGGAAAGATCAAGATCCACTTCCACCTCGTGCTGAAGCTGCTGCCACTAGTCATGGCCGAGACGATGAAATGCCAGCAACGTCGTCTGCCAAGGCCGATGCCCAATGTCATAGTACAGAGCATGTCAAATCCAAAACACCAAATATCAGAAAAAAAAGGACTCCAAAACCTAAAATAAAATTGTCGGAGGAGAAGCGTAAACTTGCCAATATGCCATTTACCACACGGAGTGGCAAGGAACGGCTGAGGCCCTGGCCTATGTTCATGGCTAGTGGTTCAGCTTCACATGAGGATGGAAGCACTCAGCCTCTCGCTAGAAAACTGAAAAGACTCAAGCTGGCAAAAGCACCGCAAAGAACTGTGCGTTCTTTGAAATCCCAAATCCACAAGGAGAGTCCAATTGTGTCGGTTGCGATGCCTGACCTTCCCAACACTGGACGTGAAGAGCATGCGCCTTCCACCATTTGCACGCCCCCTGCAAGTGCTGGAAGGAGCACCCGCAGTCCAGTTCCTGATAGAGATGAGCGGGTTCGGTTTCTCTGAAACCGAACCCGCACGAACTTCATGTTTTTTTCACGGGTCCGAGCAGACTCGGATCCTCCCGCCTTGCTCGGTTAACCCGAGCGCGCCCGAACGTCATCATGACGCTGTCGGATTCTCGCGAGACTCGGATTCTATATAAGGAGCCGCGCGTCGCCGCCATTTTCACACGTGCATTGAGATTGATAGGGAGAGGACGTGGCTGGCGTCCTCTCCATTAGAAATTAGATTAGAAGAGAGAGAGAGATTGTGCAGAGTCAGACAGAGTTTACCACAGTGACCAGTGCAGTTGTTGTTAGTTAACTTTTATTTATTTTAATATAATATATCCGTTCTCTGCTATATCCGTTCTCTGCCTGAAAAAAAACGATACACAGCAGCAGCCAGTCACACAGTGTGACTCAGTCTGTGTGCACTCAGCTCAGCCCAGTGTGCTGCACATCAATGTATAAAAGGCAAAGCTTATAATAATTGTGGGGGAGACTGGGGAGCACTGCAGGTTGTTATAGCAGGAGCCCCCAGGAGTACATAATATTATATTAATTTAAAATTAAACAGTGCACACTTTTGCTGCAGGAGTGCCACTGCCAGTGTGACTAGTGGTGACCAGTGCCTGACCACCAGTATAGTAGTATATTGTTGTATGTATTGTATACTATCTCTTTATCAACCAGTCTATATTAGCAGCAGACACAGTACAGTGCGGTAGTTCACGGCTGTGGCTACCTCTGTGTCGGCAGTCGGAACTCGGCAGGCAGTCCGTCCATCCATAATTGTATTACAATATATACCACCTAACCGTGGTATTTTTTTTTCTTTCTTTATACCGTCATCATAGTGTCATACTAGTTGTTACGAGTATACTACTATCTCTTTATCAACCAGTGTACAGTGCGGTAGTTCACGGCTGTGGCTACCTCTGTGTCGGCAGTCGGCAGGCAGTCCGTCCATCCATAATTGTATTATTATTATAATATATACCACCTAACCGTGGTTTTTTTTTCATTCTTTATACCGTCGTCATAGTGTCATACTAGTTGTTACGAGTATACTACTATCTCTTTATCAACCAGTGTACAGTGCGGTAGTTCACGGCTGTGGCTACCTCTGTGTCGGAACTCGGCAGGCAGTCCGTCCATCCATAATTGTATTATATACCACCTAACCGTGGTTTTTTTATACCACCTAACCGTGGCAGTCCGTCCATAATTGTATACTAGTATCCAATCCATCCATCTCCATTGTTTACCTGAGGTGCCTTTTAGTTCTGCCTATAAAATATGGAGAACAAAAAAGTTGAGGTTCCAAAATTAGGGAAAGATCAAGATCCACTTCCACCTCGTGCTGAAGCTGCTGCCACTAGTCATGGCCGAGACGATGAAATGCCAGCAACGTCGTCTGCCAAGGCCGATGCCCAATGTCATAGTACAGAGCATGTCAAATCCAAAACACCAAATATCAGAAAAAAAAGGACTCCAAAACCTAAAATAAAATTGTCGGAGGAGAAGCGTAAACTTGCCAATATGCCATTTACCACACGGAGTGGCAAGGAACGGCTGAGGCCCTGGCCTATGTTCATGGCTAGTGGTTCAGCTTCACATGAGGATGGAAGCACTCAGCCTCTCGCTAGAAAAATGAAAAGACTCAAGCTGGCAAAAGCAGCACAGCAAAGAACTGTGCATTCTTCGAAATCCCAAATCCGAATTCCGAGCCCACCCGCTGGCGGTGATGCAGGGCAGTCTGGAGCGACTGCTGATGCTGACATCTGGTCCGGACTGAAGGACCTGACAACCATTACGGACATGTCGTCTACTGTCACTGCATATGATTCTCTCACCATTGATAGAATGGTGGAGGATTATATGAGTGACCGCATCCAAGTAGGCACGTCACACAGTCCGTACTTATACTGGCAGGAAAAAGAGGCAATTTGGAGGCCCTTGCACAAACTGGCTTTATTCTACCTAAGTTGCCCTCCCACAAGTGTGTACTCCGAAAGAGTGTTTAGTGCCGCCGCTCACCTTGTCAGCAATCGGCGTACGAGGTTACATCCAGAAAATGTGGAGAAGATGATGTTCATTAAAATGAATTATAATCAATTCCTCCGCGGAGACATTGACCAGCAGCAATTGCCTCCACAAAGTACACAGGGAGCTGACATGGTGGATTCCAGTGGGGACGAATTGATAATCTGTGAGGAGGGGGATGTACACGGTGATATATCGGAGGATGATGATGAGGTGGACATCTTGCCTCTGTAGAGCCAGTTTGTGCAAGGAGAGATTAATTGCTTCTTTTTTGGTGGGGGTCCAAACCAACCCGTCATTTCAGTCACAGTCGTGTGGCAGACCCTGTCACTGAAATGATGGGTTGGTTAAAGTGTGCATGTCCTGTTTTGTTTATACAACATAAGGGTGGGTGGGAAGGGCCCAAGGACAATTCCATCTTGCACCTCTTTTTTCTTTTATTTTTCTTTGCGTCATGTGCTGTTTGGGGAGGGTTTTTTGGAAGGGACATCCTGCGTGACACTGCAGTGCCACTCCTAGATGGGCCCGGTGTTTGTGTCGGCCACTAGGGTCGCTTATCTTTCTCACACAGTCAGCTACCTCATTGCGCCTCTTTTTTTCTTTGCGTCATGTGCTGTTTGGGGAGGGTTTTTTGGAAGGGACATCCTGCGTGACACTGCAGTGCCACTCCTAGATGGGCCAGGTGTTTGTGTCGGCCACTAGGGTCGCTAATCTTACTCACACAGCTACCTCATTGCGCCTCTTTTTTTCTTTGCGTCATGTGCTGTTTGGGGAGGGTTTTTTGGAAGGGACATCCTGCGTGACACTGCAGTGCCACTCCTAGATGGGCCCGGTGTTTGTGTCGGCCACTAGGGTCGCTAATCTTACTCACACAGCTACCTCATTGCGCCTCTTTTTTTCTTTGCGTCATGTGCTGTTTGGGGAGGGTTTTTTGGAAGGGACATCCTGCGTGACACTGCAGTGCCACTCCTAGATGGGCCCGGTGTTTGTGTCGGCCACTAGGGTCGCTGAGCTTAGTCATCCAGCGACCTCGGTGCAAATTTTAGGACTAAAAATAATATTGTGAGGTGTAAGGTGTTCAGAATAGACTGAAAATGAGTGTTAATTATGGTTATTGAGGTTAATAATACTATGGGATCAAAATGACCCCCAAATTCAATGTTTTAAGATGTTTTTTAGGGTTTTTTGAAAAAACCACCCGAATCCAAAACACACCCGAATCCGACAAAAAAAATTCGGTGAGGTTTTGCCAAAACGCGGTCGAACCCAAAACACGGCCGCGGAACCGAACCCAAAACCAAAACACAAAACCCGAAAAATTTCAGGCGCTCATCTCTAGTTCCTGATAGTCAGATTGAAGATGTCAGTGTTGAAGTACACCAGGATGAGGAGGATATGGGTGTTGCTGGCGCTGGGGAGGAAATTGACCAGAAGGATTCTGATGGTGAGGTGGTTTGTTTAAGTCAGGCACCCGGGGAGACACCTGTTGTCCGTGGGAGGAATATGGCCGTTGACATGCCAGGTGAAAATACCAAAAAAATCAGCTCTTCGGTGTGGAGGTATTTCACCAGAAATGCGGACAACAGGTGTCAAGCCGTGTGTTCCCTTTGTCAAGCTGTAATAAGTAGGGGTAAGGACGTTAACCACCTCGGAACATCCTCCCTTATACGTCACCTGCAGCGCATTCATAATAAGTCAGTGACAAGTTCAAAAACTTTGGGTGACAGCGGAAGCAGTCCACTGACCAGTAAATCCCTTCCTCTTGTAACCAAGCTCACGCAAACCACCCCACCAACTCCCTCAGTGTCAATTTCCTCCTTCCCCAGGAATGCCAATAGTCCTGCAGGCCATGTCACTGGCAAGTCTGACGAGTCCTCTCCTGCCTGGGATTCCTCCGATGCATCCTTGCGTGTAACGCCTACTGCTGCTGGCGCTGCTGTTGTTGCCGCTGGGAGTCGATGGTCATCCCAGAGGGGAAGTCGTAAGCCCACTTGTACTACTTCCAGTAAGCAATTGACTGTTCAACAGTCCTTTGCGAGGAAGATGAAATATCACAGCAGTCATCCTACTGCAAAGCGGATAACTGAGTCCTTGACAACTATGTTGGTGTTAGACGTGCGTCCGGTATCCGCCGTTAGTTCACAGGGAACTAGACAATTTATTGAGGCAGTGTGCCCCCGTTACCAAATACCATCTAGGTTCCACTTCTCTAGGCAGGCGATACCGAGAATGTACACGGACGTCAGAAAAAGACTCACCAGTGTCCTAAAAAATGCAGTTGTACCCAATGTCCACTTAACCACGGACATGTGGACAAGTGGAGCAGGGCAGGGTCAGGACTATATGACTGTGACAGCCCACTGGGTAGATGTATGGACTCCCGCCGCAAGAACAGCAGCGGCGGCACCAGTAGCAGCATCTCGCAAACGCCAACTCTTTCCTAGGCAGGCTACGCTTTGTATCACCGCTTTCCAGAATACGCACACAGCTGAAAACCTCTTACGGCAACTGAGGAAGATCATCGCGGAATGGCTTACCCCAATTGGACTCTCCTGTGGATTTGTGGCATCGGACAACGCCAGCAATATTGTGTGTGCATTAAATATGGGCAAATTCCAGCACGTCCCATGTTTTGCACATACCTTGAATTTGGTGGTGCAGAATTTTTTAAAAAACGACAGGGGCGTGCAAGAGATGCTGTCGGTGGCCAGAAAAATTGCGGGACACTTTCGGCGTACAGGCACCACGTACAGAAGACTGGAGCACCACCAAAAACTACTGAACCTGCCCTGCCATCATCTGAAGCAAGAAGTGGTAACGAGGTGGAATTCAACCCTCTATATGCTTCAGAGGTTGGAGGAGCAGCAAAAGGCCATTCAAGCCTATACAATTGAGCACGATATAGGAGATGGAATGCACCTGTCTCAAGTGCAGTGGAGAATGATTTCAACGTTGTGCAAGGTTCTGATGCCCTTTGAACTTGCCACACGTGAAGTCAGTTCAGACACTGCCAGCCTGAGTCAGGTCATTCCCCTCTTCAGGCTTTTGCAGAAGAAGCTGGAGGCATTGAAGAAGGAGCTAACACGGAGCGATTCCGCTAGGCATGTGGGACTTGTGGATGCAGCCCTTAATTCGCTTAACAAGGATTCACGGGTGGTCAATCTGTTGAAATCAGAGCACTACATTTTGGCCACCGTGCTCGATCCTAGATTTAAAGCCTACCTTGGATCTCTCTTTCCGGCAGACACAGGTCTGCTGGGGTTGAAAGACCTGCTGGTGACAAAATTGTCAAGTCAAGCGGAACGCGACCTGTCAACATCTCCTCCTTCACATTCTCCCGCAACTGGGGGTGCGAGGAAAAGGCTCAGAATTCCGAGCCCACCCGCTGGCGGTGATGCAGGGCAGTCTGGAGCGACTGCTGATGCTGACATCTGGTCCGGACTGAAGGACCTGACAACGATTACGGACATGTCGTCTACTGTCACTGCATATGATTCTCTCAACATTGATAGAATGGTGGAGGATTATATGAGTGACCGCATCCAAGTAGGCACGTCACACAGTCCGTACTTATACTGGCAGGAAAAAGAGGCAATTTGGAGGCCCTTGCACAAACTGGCTTTATTCTACCTAAGTTGCCCTCCCACAAATGTGTACTCCGAAAGAGTGTTTAGTGCCGCCGCTCACCTTGTCAGCAATCGGCGTACGAGGTTACATCCAGAAAATGTGGAGAAGATGATGTTCATTAAAATGAATTATAATCAATTCCTCCGCGGAGACATTGACCAGCAGCAATTGCCTCCACAAAGTACACAGGGAGCTGAGATGGTGGATTCCAGTGGGGACGAATTGATAATCTGTGAGGAGGGGGATGTACACGGTGATATATCGGAGGGTGAAGATGAGGTGGACATCTTGCCTCTGTAGAGCCAGTTTGTGCAAGGAGAGATTAATTGCTTCTTTTTTGGGGGGGGTCCAAACCAACCCGTCATATCAGTCACAGTCGTGTGGCAGACCCTGTCACTGAAATGATGGGTTGGTTAAAGTGTGCATGTCCTGTTTTGTTTATACAACATAAGGGTGGGTGGGAGGGCCCAAGGATAATTCCATCTTGCACCTCTTTTTTCTTTTCTTTTTCTTTGCATCATGTGCTGATTGGGGAGGGTTTTTTGGAAGGGACATCCTGCGTGACACTGCAGTGCCACTCCTAGATGGGCCCGGTGTTTGTGTCGGCCACTAGGGTCGCTAATCTTACTGCCCGTCAGCAGCTATTCTAATGTTGCTGCCAACGGGTGCGACATGTTTATTTCAGCTCGCTACCCCCAGGGGAAACAAGCTGAAATGTGTGCAAAGAGACCCATTTGGGCAACCAAACGGTGTCTTTTCATGATCGCGCCCATTACTTTATTCAGGTTTAGGTGCTTTGTGCACCTAAACCAGAGTGTAATGGGCGCAATAATTGAGGGCATTTGAATTTCCCTTATATGTGTGTGTGTGTGATATACACACAGACACACATACTGTATTTCTTTATATAATGGACACCTCAGTTTCTCAGTATTCTATTTCTATTCATTCATGTCCTGCCCCCTACTCTGTCAGACCCCTTCCCCTCTACTTTTCTGACCCCAAACGCCACTCATTCTTGTTGAGTGCTGGTGGGCCCATTCAGAATTTTGCTATGGGGCCCACAAAGGTCTAGTTACGCCACTGGGCAGGGTTGTAGAGGAGGCGGTGCAAGGCATCCTGGGAACAGTCAAAGCTTTAGCCTGTTGGTGCCTTGGATCAAGATCCAACTCTACACCCCGATGTTAGTGTAGTGCCTTTTGGGGTTAAGGTTTTACAGAAAGTTACAGGTTTTTTTAATTTAGTAAAATATGCCCCATTTTAAAGATAGGGCATTTACATTTGTTGCACCTGTTGCAGTACATAGCAGCCTGCAGGGCATGTACAGTGGCTTCATTTGGGTGCACATACATTGCCGGCTCCTGGTCGCAAACTGAAATTATTGTGTGTAAGTGGAATTAGCGGTGTTTATGTCATACAGGGGGGTGGGGGAGGTTTGTGGTTGGTGGGGGGCACGCTGTGTGATTATTATCCTGCATCTATACATACATGCGCTAACACCTGGACATACACTGATGTACCCACACCTAATATCCATACATACACGCCCTGACACCTGGACATACACCAACATTCCCACACCTGCATCTATACATACACATGCTGACACCTGGACATACACCAACATACAAGCACCTGCATCTATATATACACGCGCTGACAAATGGACATACACTGACGTACCCACACTTGCATCTATACATACATGCACTGACATCTGGACATACAAGCACCTGCATCTATACATACACGCGCTGACACCTGAACCTACACTGACGTTCCCACACCTGCATCTATACATACACATTCTGACACCTGGACATACACAGACGTACCCACACCTGCATCTATACATACACGCGTTGACACCTGGACGTACACTGACGTACACACACCTACATCTATATATGCATGGATGCAAATGTGGGTACGTCTGTATACGTCCAGGTGTTAGCATGTATATGTATAGATGTTAGGTGTGGGTACATCAGTGTATGTCCAGGTGTCAGCACATGTATGTATAGATTCACATGTGGGTAAGCCGGTGTACGTCCACGTGTCAGCATGTGTAGGTATAGATGCAGGTGTGGGTACGTTGGTGTACGTTTAGGGGTCAGCGTGTTAATCTATAGATGTTGGTGTGTGTATGTCAGTGTACGTACAGATATAGGTGTGTGTATGTATGTATGTATGTATGTATGTATATGTATAGAGGAAGGTGTGATACATACATATAACACATACATGATAGATACATACATATATCACACACACGATAGATAGATAGATAGATAGATAGATAGATAGATAGATAGATAGATAGAACACATACATACAAGATAGATACATACATACATACATGATAGATACATATATATATACACACACATACGATAGATAGATAGATAGATACATACATATATATATATATATATATATATCACAAACATATATGATTCATACATATATCACACACACATACATGATACATACATGAGAAAGACCTGGGATGTTGATGAGGCCAGGGCCCCCTGCTGATGTTGCGTTGAGGAAGGCAGTGTTCCAGGGCGGATGCCAGTCGGGGAGAGCGCCGCGCAGCCCGGGAAAAATACTGCTGAGGAGCTACATCTGGAAGAGCCCCTGGGAGGGAGAGTGCCACATGCCCAATCCTGCGTGGCAGACTCTGCAGGCCTGCACATGGGAAGGGAGGTCTCTGGCCACACATACTCACCCTTCTGCTGAAGCCCCGCTGCTGTCCCCATCAGCGCTCTCCAGCGGGGAGCGGGGCCAGGATGAACCTCAACCTGTGAGAACTATCTTCATGATCAAGAGATCTCATATGCAAGATAAGTATGTGTTGGGATAGGGCTGGGGAGGGCGGCTGCTCGGGCACACCCCCGTCAAGTTAAGGAGATTTAACTGAGGAAGCACAAGGGAACTCTCGTCTGGGGACAACAACTGCAGGGAGACCACATCTTTTCAGATGAACATGGGAGGGCGGAAGGCTGCCTAATACTGAAGCACCCTCAGACATTAAACCATATGCAACAACTATTGCAAGCATTCCTGGGGGAAGGTCTGCAGCAGACGGATTTGCATACGGTGATGTCATCCAAGCAGTGGGCCAAAGTTGGCTGGAACCCTCATCTGTATATGAAAAGAGAAAAGGGGCATGCAGGGCATGGCGGCCTTTTGCGGCGCTTGTATAACCCCAAGTTTGCATTAAACACCCCCACCCTCTTTCGGTGTGGGGCTCATGTTGGCCATGCCCAAGCCCCTGAAGCATTCAAGCTGATTTCTTGCAGCAGCTGGGCACTGTAACAGCTTCAGAGCTGCTCTACAAGACAAGTAAAAGGGTGTGGGCCCTGCAGCACCACCTGTAGTTTGCATACACACATATATAGGACAGCATCTCTTATATGCCCCAGGGTCAATAAAATAGTATCCTTGTCTAGGCTATCCATCCCCTCAGATAAGGTATTTGTCCATGCCGCTACAGCACTACACACCCAGGCCGACGCAATTGCCGGTCTGAGTAAGGTACCTGAATGTGTATAAATGGACTTCAGGGTAATCTCCTGTTTGCGGTCAGCACACTCTTTGAAGGTAGCCGTATCCTGGGACGGGAGGGCTACCTTCTTGGATAAGCGTGTTAATGCTTTGTCCACCCTAGGGGAGCATTCCCATCGTAACCTATCCGTTGATGGGAAAGGATACGCCATAAGAATCCTTTTGGAAATCTGCAGTCTTTTATCTGGAGACTCCCAAGCTTTTTCACATAACTCGTTCAGCTCGTGTGAGGGGGGAAAGGTTACCTCAGGCTTCTTTCCCTTGTACATATGTACCCTCTTGTCAGCGACAGGGGGTTCCTCTGTGATGTGCAAAACATCTTTTATTGCCATAATCATAAATCGAATGGATTTTGCCAATTTTGGCTGTAACTTTGCATCATCGTAATCGACACTGGAGTCAGAATCCGTGTCGGTATCTGTGTCAACAATCTGGGATAGTGGGCGCTTATGAGACCCTGACAGTCCCTGCAACATAGGATCAGGCATGGGTTGAAACCCTGACTGTCCCAAAGCTTCTGCCTTGTCTAATCTTTTGTGCAATGAGTTTACACTAGCATTTAAAACATTCCACATATCCATCCAATCAGCTGTCGGCGGAGACACCACATTCATTTGCTCCCGCTCCTCTCTAATATAGCCTTCTTCCTCAGACATGTCGACACACGTGTACCGACACACTACACACACAGGGAATGCTTTTTCTGAAGACAGTTTCCCCACAAGGCCCTTTGGAGAGACAGAGAGAGAGTATGCCAGCACCCCCCCCAGCGCTATATAACCCAGGAATAAAACAGTAACTTAATGTTTGCCCAGTAGTGCTGCTGTATGTAATTTGCGAATTATGTGCCCCCCCCACCCCTCTTTTCAACCCTCTTGTCTAACGTGGTATAAGCAGGGTAGAGTCCGGGGAGCTTCCTCTCAGCTGTGCTGTGGAGAAAAAATGGCGCTGGTGAGTGCTGAGGGAGAAGCCCCGCCCCCTCGGAGGCGGGCTTCTGTCCCGCTTAAACTGTAAAATTGGTGGGGGCTTATACATATATAAAGTGCCCAGCTGTATATATGTTATATTTTTGCGAAAGAGGTTTATATTGCTGCCCAGGGCGCCCCCCCTGCGCCCTGCACCCTTACAGTGACCGGAGTATGTGAGGTGTATGGGAGCAAAGGCGCACAGCTGCAGTGCTATGCGTTACCTCAGTGAAGATCATGAAGTCTTCTGCCGCCTCTGAAGTCTTCTTTTCTTCTCATACTCACCCGGCTTCTATCTTCCGGCTCTGCGAGGGGGACGGCGGCGCGGCTCTGGGACGGATGGCGAGGGTGAGATCCTGCGTACCAATCCCACTGGAGCTAATGGTGTCCAGTAGCCTAAGAAGCAGGACCTTGCAACTCAGAGAGTAGGGCTGCTTCTCTCCCCTCAGTCCCTCGATGAGGGAGTCTGTTGCCAGCAGTGCTCCCTGAAAATTAAAAACCTAACAAAATACTTTCTGTCAGAAAGCTCAGGAGAGCTCCTGAAAAGCACCCAGTCTCCACTGGGTACAGTATCAAACTGAGTTCTGGAGGAGGGGCATAGAGGGAGGAGCCAGTGCACACCCAGAACTAAAGTCTTTCTTAAAGTGCCCATGTCTCCTGCGGAGCCCGTCTATCCCCATGGTCCTTACGGAGTCCACAGCATTCTCTAGGACGTTAGAGAAAATAGGATTTTAATACCTACCGGTAAATCCTTTTCTCTTAGTCCGTAGAGGATGATGGGCACCCGTCCCAGTGCGTACTGTGTCTGCAGTTATTAAATGGCCCTTAACTCCAGAACATTTATGTGGAGATGAAAACATCCAAGGAAGACTTGACCATCTTCCTTGGATGTTTTCCCCCTGTGTGACTGCTCTCCAGCCTCGGAGGGTTGCATCCGTGGTCCCTAGGATCCCGTCCTGGATCCCGAACCATCGCCCCTCTAGGTGGTGAGAACTGTGCAGCCACCAATGGAGTGAGATTCTGGTCTTGGAAGACAGGATTATCCTCCGGTGCATGTGTAGGTGGGATCCGGACCACTTGTCCAACAGGTCCCACTGGAACACTCTGGCATGGAACCTGCCAAACTGAATGGCCTCGTAGGCCGCAACCATCTTCCCCAGCAACTGAATGCATTGATGGATTAACACTCTTGCTGGTTTCAGAATTTGTTTGACCAGACTCTGGATCTCCAGAGCCTTTCCACTAGAAGAAAACCTCTTCTGTGTCCAGTATCACTCCCAAAAACAACAACCGCGTCATTGGGACCAACTGCGATTTTGGCAAGTTTAGGAGCCAACCATGTTGTTGAAGAACTGTCAGGGAGAGTAGATGTTTTGCACCAACTGGTCCCTGGATCTCGCCTTAATCAGGAGATCATCCAAGTACGGGATAATTGTGACTCCTTGCTTGCGAAGGAGAACCATCATTTCCGCCATCACCCTGGTGAAAATCCTCGGAGCCGTGGACAGACCAAACGGCAACGTCTGAAATTGGTAATGACAATCCTGAATTGCAAACCTCAGGTAGCTTGATGCAGTGGCTAAATGGGAACATATAAGTAGGCATCCTTTATGTCTACCAAAACCATGAAATCTCCTTTATCCCCCGGACTGGAGATCACTACCCTGAGAGATTCCATCTTGAAATTGAATTTCTTTAGGTAGAAATTAAGGGATTTCAGATTTAAGATTGGTCTGACTGAGCCGTCCGGCTTCGGGACCACGAAGAGGCTTGAATAAAAACCTTCTCCCTGCTGACTAAGGCTGATTTGAACAATCGGTGAGGGGGAACGTCTTGAAACCCCAGTTTGTACCCTTGGGACACTATTTGTAAAACCCACGAGTCCAGGTCCGAATGAATCCAGAACTGACTGAAGAGTTTTAGACGTGCCCCCCACTGGTGCGGGCTCCTGCAAGAGAGCCCCAGCGTCATGCAGTGGATTTGGCAGAAGCAGAGGACGATCTCTGCTCCTGCGATCTTGAAGAGGCTACAGACCTCTTCCCTCTTTTCCTTTCTCTACCTGCAAAGAAAGGGGAATCTTAACTTCTTGCATATCTATTGGGCCGAAATGACTGCGTCAGATAATGATGCGTCTTCATCCGTTGAGAGGGAACATAGGGCAAGAAGGATGACTTACCTGCGGGAGCTGCCGAGATCAAATTAACTAGGCCGTCGCCAAACAAGGCTTCACCTTCATAGGGAAGAGACTCCCTTTCTTCTTGGAGTCAGCATCAGCATTCCCTTGGTGAATCCACAATGCCCTCCTATCCGAGACTGCCATGAAATTGGCCCGTGAGCACTTGTGCCCGGTGTAGGATTTTTAAATATGTGTAGTTTACTGTATGCAAGGGTTTAAAACCTTTTAGGAACTGAGCTCTAAGGTGTATTACATGTAGTTTAAAAAAAACAAAAAAGGTTTATTTTATGGCAGTAGTTTCCAAACTGGGGTTCTTGCACTGGTAGCATAGTTTGGTGGTCCAGGACCAATTAAAATTATTTATACTTTATTAAATTGGCAAAACCATTCCCTCACAACATAACTGAACCTGAGGATGACATGCTATAAACACAATTTACTTAATTTTATATTTTTTTCTGAATTTATCAATAAAAAAAACTTTGGCCTAGGGGTGCCGTGAAACAAATTTTGATACTCTAGGGCAGGGGTGTCAAACCCATGGGCCGCATGCCGCCCCCAATGCATCCTTTTGTGGCCCACAGGCCGGGGTCCGGCAGGGGTCCGACAGGGGTCCTTTTGTGGCCCGATCACCTTGCTTAGAGCGAGGGCAGGAGAGTGCAGCCAGAGTCTTTGCTTTCTATGTGCGGCACCATCTTCCCGAAGAGATCACCGGGAAGATAGTGCCCCTTCCACTGGCTACAGCACAGGTATACTGGGGTGGGGTAGCAAACTGGGGGCCCCAATGGGCCCCTCCAGCAGTCCCTCTACCAAAACACGTCTTTTGGTGGTTTTGCGGTGTTGTTATAACTACATGGTGACGATACTGTAGCACAGAGATTTTCAACCATTTACAACTCACGTCACACAGAACAAGATTTAAATATTGACAAGGCACACTGAAATATAATGGTGATGCATGGTGCAGTATCGTGTCCTAGGATGTCATGTCGCAGCTTCTCCATAGGTAACGCCTGAACAGGCCCGGTGACAGGGGGGACAAAGGGGACACTTGTTCAGGGCTCCAAGTATTAAGAACAGAAATAATGGGGCCACAGTGCCAATATTGCTTTTTAAAGTGTATCCACCAACTGCTCAATTTAAGCAGGAAAACAATTAACAGGCCAACTAAACCCTCCCCCCTCCTTTTACCCCATCACTTTGTCCAGTCCCTGTGGTCCATACTGTATTGCCATTATTATGCATGTTGCTGTGCTGGCCCTTTTCTGAATGTCCCTGCCACCGCCACCGAAGAGCTGGATAGCCCAGTATGAAAACCACCTGCCGGCCTCACTGACGGTCCGAGTCAAAGGCTCCATTTTTTTTTAAAGATCCCTCTGCCAAGTTAAGGGGGGGTTGAGGGGGCCCCAGAGATATCAGTGTACTTGGCCCCAAGATTTCTGTTGCTGGCCCTGACCCTCAGGGGCGTATCTACCCCTTGGCCAGGATGGCACTTGCCAGGGGCACCATCCAGCTGTGCCAACCGTGGCTAAGGGATAGAGTTCTGCAGTCTCGAAAAGGGCGCTATGGCAATCAGCGTGGGACTGACCAATTAGACGGTGAGGGAAGGATACTGAAATTGTCCCAACCCTGTTACAGTTTGAAACGCCCCTCAACTGCTGTCCACTGCTTCACTCCTAGCTCTGCCCCTTTGAAATTATTAATCCCTACCCCCCGGTAGGCGGAGTTCTCCAGGCCCATACTCAGGAGTCACCACTGCTGTACATTATGTGCCGGTTGTAGAGGCAGAGCGGGGAACATCAGAGAACGCCACAAATTACACAGTGGGCAAGGAGATGGCTGGAGACAGCTGCACAGCCATGCCTTGCAAGTTCGAGAGAGCTGTTGAATTTCAGCACTTCAAGTCAGAGCCTGCCCCCTGCTGCCCAAGCAGTCCGTGACAGTTAGTGTCGAGGAAGGGGGGATTTGTGCATGTGTGCTATCAGTGTGTGTGTGGGGGGGGTGGGGGGGTGGAGGATGTGTGTGACTGTGAGGGAGCTGTCAGTGTCAGTGGGGAGAGGAGCAGGAGGGAGTTGTCAGTGTGTGGAAGTGATGAGAGTTGTCAGTACTGGGGAAATGTGTGTGTGTGTGTGTGTGTGTGTGTGTGTGTGTGTGTGTGTACTAGATTTAGGAGTGTGTGTTTGTGAGAGGTTTCAGTTGGGGAATTAGAGTTCATACAGTAATTAAATGTTTTCATATTGAGAACTACATCTCCCAGCATATACAGTGTGCTGGGGATGCTAACAAGCTTTATTTAAAAGTTTAAAAAACATTGCTTTTATGACTGCAATGGTTAAAAAGGGAGAGCTATAAATCAATTTATCAGTGAATGATCGCAGTTTGAGCTGTTACATTTTACTGAACCACCTATCCCTCCACACTCACTACCTGTCCTCAGGATACATTTACCATCCCGGCAGACGGTATACCGGCGGTCATTTGACCGATGTTGGAATCCTGACACCACTTGGGAGACTGGTGCCGGCACACAGACAGCCAACATCCCGAAGGCGAGTATTGGAGGGAGGGTTAGGACCGGGGGAGGGGGTGTTAGGGAAGGCACTAGGAGGGGGGGGGGGGGTTAGTCCTAGCTGCCACCCCCTGAGGGTTAGCCCTATCCGCCACCCCCCCAGAGGGTTAGGATTAGGATTAGGTATCATGTGACTGCTGGAATCCCGAGCGCCGGATGCCATACCCAACCCCCTTTACTTTTTCAGGCATTTCTATCTCTCCTCTCTCTATGGTGTTCCGATTGCCCACTTTCCCTTGTGCTTTTCTCTCTCTCTCCTTTGTTTAGAGCATCAGTTTCTGTAGTCCACTTTATCCTTATTTTTTCCAGTGTTTCACTATCTCTCTGATGTAATGAGGATGTATGGTCTAGAGGGATCAGTAATGCATTGTACTGTATAGAGGCGTCAGGGATGTAGCGTAGGGTATAGAGGCGTCAGGGATGTAGCGTAGGTTATAGAGGCATCAGGAATGTAGCGTAGGGAATAGAGGCATCAGGGATGTAGCGTAGGGTATAGAGGCGTCAGGGATGTAGCATAGGGAATAGAGGCGTCAGGGATGTAGCGTAGGGAATAGAGGCATCAGGGATTTAGCTTAGAGAATATAGGCATCAGGGATATACTAGCAGGTATATAGAGGTCAGTGTACTGTATAGAGGGGTCAGTAATGCAGTGATGGTTATAGAAAGGTCAGTGATGTAGTGTAGGGTATAGAGGGGTCAGTTATGTAGTGTGGGGTAAAGAGGGGTCAGTAAAGATACTAAGCTGAAGTACTTAGAACACTTCTTGAATTAAGACACAACCTGCAAGAAAAAGTATGCAATATGGGTGAAAAGGCAAATGTCAGAGGTCTGATACCAGTGACCAGCTCCACACCTTGCACCACATAGCGTTATGTTAAACTGGGATATGTTCTTTTTTGGTGTGTGTGTGTGTGTGTGTGTGTGTGTATGTGTGTGTGTGTGTGTGTGTGTGTATGTGTGTGTGTGTGTGTGGGGGGGGGGGGGGGTGCCAAAGGAAATTTTTGCTATTGGCTCCTTTGGTCTAGAACCAGCCCTGATCACAAAATATTTTTGTCTGAGCAGACTGGACACTGATCAGCGTTGGCTCATTCTCAGCCCCCCACCCAGCCTCTGCTACCAACAGACTGCTATTAGCTAGTTAACCTTCTGCCTTCCCTATCTATGACACAGACTGCTGCTAATGCTACCAGAATGTTCCCAGTGGCTTCACACCAACAGTGAATCCCAGCCGATGATGTAGGGCAGCGTGTGGGGGAGGGGGTCAGTTGCTGTGGCTCCAACATGGTAACCGCCAATGGACTGCAATGCTTTATCGAAAGGGGGGGCGCCAGTCCCTTACTTTGCCAGGGGCGCTTGGACCCCTAGCTACACCTCTGTTGACCCTAACCGATACCCCTAAACTAACCATAATTCCTGCAGTAAAAATCCATGTTTCTATGTATATAGGGGGTCATTCCGAGTTGATCGCTTGCTGCCGTTGTTCGCTGCGTAGCAATCAGTTGAAAAAAAATGGCTAATCTGTGCATGCGCATGCTCCGTAATGTGCATGCGCATCGTACGGGTACAAAGTCCATTGTGGTTTTGCACTAGTTCTAGCGATTATTCCAATCACAGAACAGGCCACAAGGAGATTGACAGAAAGAGGGCGTTTCTGGGTGTCAACTGACCGTTTTCAGGGAGTGCTTGGAAAAATGCAGGAGTGGCAGAAGAAATGCAGACGTGGCTGGGCATTCGCTGGATGGGTGTGTGACATCAAAAGCCGTCCCTCGGTTGTTAGAATCAACGCACACGAAGTGTAACTACAGTGCTGGTCTTATTTTGAAACGATTTTGCAGGCGCTCTGCTGCTCAAGTGTTCGCACTTCTCCAAAGTGAATATACACTCTCCAGTGGGCAGCGACAATGCGTTTGCATGGCTGCTAAAAACTGCTAGCGAGCAATCAACTCAGAATGACCCCCATAGTGTATTGCAAGAAAATATCTGTAAATCCAATGGTACCGTAAGTGCGGTATATACTCGCACTTCTTTGCGGGGTGAGAACATCTCCCCTAAGTGAAGTCAGCCCTATGAATAGAGTTTGTGTGATCCCTGTGCAGCAGTCACAGAAAGGGTTCATCTCTGCAGTTTGTCACTCAAATTACATTGCTGCATTTTTTCTAGAAGTGGATCTGAGAGCTGTTACCCGCAGACCAGCTACAATAATTATCCTGGGTACTCACTAGACCAGTGGTTCTCAAACTGCACCCTGGGGTGCCTCAGGACACTTGCAGGGGTGCCTTGGATTGGTGGTCCAGGACCAATTCAAAATATTTATAGTTAGTGTTATAGGCAAAACCAGTGCTGTTGGCTGGCAATCATAACATATGTGCACAAGCAGAAGCAAATCCTGTCCCCTACCAAAGGGCCAGTGCTAGGGTGTTTGGCGCCTCCCTGCAAACTATTAATTTGGGCCCTCTCTCCAATACTTAATAAAGGGACAGTGCGCTCCTTAAAAAAAGAAGGTGTGGTATCACAAGGAAGGGGCATGGCCACTAGAGATGAGCGCCTGAAATTTTTCGGGTTTTGTGTTTTGGTTTTGGGTTCGGTTCCGCGGCCGTGTTTTGGGTTCGAACGCGTTTTGGCAAAACCTCACCGAATTTTTTTTGTCGGATTCGGGTGTGTTTTGGATTCGGGTGTTTTTTTCAAAAAACACTAAAAAACAGCTTAAATCATAGAATTTGGGGGTCATTTTGATCCCAAAGTATTATTAACCTCAAAAACCATAATTTACACTCATTTTCAGTCTATTCTGAATACCTCACACCTCACAATATTATTTTTAGTCCTAAAATTTGCACCGAGGTCGCTGTGTGAGTAAGATAAGCGACCCTAGTGGCCGACACAAACACCGGGCCCATCTAGGAGTGGCACTGCAGTGTCACGCAGGATGTCCCTTCCAAAAAACCCTCCCCAAACAGCACATGACGCAAAGAAAAAAAGAGGCGCAATGAAGTAGCTGTGTGAGTAAGATTAGCGACCCTAGTGGCCGACACAAACACCGGGCCCATCTAGGAGTGGCACTGCAGTGTCACGCAGGATGTCCCTTCCAAAAAACCTGAACCACTAGCCATGAACATAGGCCAGGGCCTCAGCCGTTCCTTGCCACTCCGTGTGGTAAATGGCATATTGGCAAGTTTACGCTTCTCCTCCGACAATTTTATTTTAGGTTTTGGAGTCCTTTTTTTACTGATATTTGGTGTTTTGGATTTGACATGCTCTGTACTATGACATTGGGCATCGGCCTTGGCAGACGACGTTGCTGGCATTTCATCGTCTCGGCCATGACTAGTGGCAGCAGCTTCAGCACGAGGTGGAAGTGGATCTTGATCTTTCCCTAATTTTGGAACCTCAACATTTTTGTTCTCCATATTTTAATAGGCACAACTAAAAGGCACCTCAGGTAAACAATGGAGATGGATGGATTGGATACTAGTATACAATTATGGACGGGCTGCCGAGTGCCGACACAGAGGTAGCCACAGCCGTGAACTACCGCACTGTACTGTGTCTGCTGCTAATATATAGACTGGTTGATAAAGAGATAGTATACTCGTAACTAGTATGTATGTATAAAGAAAGAAAAAAAAAACACGGTTAGGTCACTGGTATATACAATTATGGACGGGCTGCCGAGTGCCGACACAGAGGTAGCCACAGCCGTGAACTACCGCACTGTACTGTGTCTGCTGCTAATATATAGACTGGTTGATAAAGAGATAGTATACTCGTAACTAGTATGTATGTATAAAGAAAGAAAAAAAAACCACGGTTAGGTGGTATATACAATTATGGACGGGCTGCCGAGTGCCGACACAGAGGTAGCCACAGCCGTGAACTACCGCACTGTACTGTGTCTGCTGCTAATATATAGACTGGTTGATAAAGAGATAGTATACTCGTAACTAGTATGTATGTATAAAGAAAGAAAAAAAAACCACGGTTAGGTGGTATATACAATTATGGACGGGCTGCCGAGTGCCGACACAGAGGTAGCCACAGCCGTGAACTACCGCACTGTACTGTGTCTGCTGCTAATATATAGACTGGTTGATAAAGAGATAGTATACTCGTAACTAGTATGTATGTATAAAGAAAGAAAAAAAAACCACGGTTAGGTGGTATATACAATTATGGACGGGCTGCCGAGTGCCGACACAGAGGTAGCCACAGCCGTGAACTACCGCACTGTACACTGGTTGATAAAGAGATAGTAGTATACTCGTAACAATTAGGATGACACTATGACGGTATAAAGAATGAAAAAAAAACCACGGTTAGGTGGTAGGTATATAATAATAAATAATACAATTCTGGTCGGACGGACTGCCTGCCGTGTGCCGACACAGAGGTAGCCACAGCCGTGAACTACCGCACTGTACACTGGTTGATAAAGAGATAGTAGTATACTCGTAACAATTAGGATGACACTATGACGGTATAAAGAATGAAAAAAAAACCACGGTTAGGTGGTAGGTATATAATAATAAATAATACAATTCTGGTCGGACGGACTGCCTGCCGTGTGCCGACACAGAGGTAGCCACAGCCGTGAACTACCGCACTGTACTGTGTCTGCTGCTAATATAGACTGGTTGATATTTAAAGAGATATTAGTAGTATACAACAATACTATACTGGTGGTCAGGCACTGGTCACCACTCCTGCAGCAAAAGTGTGCACTGTTAATTAATATAATTGTACTCCTGGCTCCTGCTAACAACCTGCAGTGCTCCCCAGTCTCCCCCACAATTAATTATAAGCTTTTAATTTATACATTGATGACTGTGCAGCACACTGGGCTGAGCTGAGTGCACACAGACTGAGTCACACTGTGTGACTGACTGTGCTGTGTATCATTTTTTTTTTCAGGCAGAGAACGGATATAGCAGAGAGAAGTGAACGGATATATTATATTAAATAAAAGTTAACTAGCAACTGCACTGGTCACTGACTGTGGTAAACTAACTCTGTCTGCGACTCTGCACAATCTCTCTCTATCTAATCTATCTATCTCTATTCTAATGGAGAGGACGCCAGACACGTCCTCTCCCTATCAATCTCAATGCACGAGTGAAAATGGCGGCGACGCGCGGCTCCTTATATAGAATCCGAGTCTCGCGATAGAATCCGAGCCTCGCGAGAATCCGACAGCGTCATGATGACGTTCGGGCGCGCTCGGGTTAACCGAGCAAGGCGGGAAGATCCGAGTCGCTCGGACCCGTGGAAAAAAAAGTGAAGTTCGTGCGGGTTCGGATTCAAAGAAACCGAACCCGCTCATCTCTAATGGCCACACAATAGCACCCCAAATCAAAATACGCCACACAGTAGCACTATCTTATTGTCATTACACCGCATGTAATAATAATAATAATAATAATAATAATACCCACAGTCGCAGTGCCCTTTATACACATAACCACCATATCAGTGCAGCTTACACACATAATGCCAACAGTAGCAGTGCCCCTTCTACACATGCCCACGGTGGCAATCCTTTACATGGCAAATATCAACCTGGTTTTGCCATGTAAAGGATTGCCACTTTAAAAAACAAACAATAAAAAAAAAAAAACAACAACAGGAAAAAACACAAAATCTCTCACTTTCTGATTCTCACACCCTATTACATTCCTCCCTATATATTTAAATGTTTCTATTACTGTATGTTCCCTCTTCCCTTCTCCAAACTATACACATAATCTTTTAGTATTTCCAGGTAAGTTTTGTGATGTAGGCCATGCACAATTTTAGTTGCCCTAATGTATTTACAGCCTTCTGGAGATATGGCTTCTGGAACTGAACACAGGATTCTAAATGTGGCTGTACCAAGGACCTATACAGTGGCATTACAGGTTGAGTATCCCTTATCCAAAATGCTTGGGACCAGAGGAATTTTGGATATCGGATTTTTCTGTATTTTGGAATAATTGCATACCATAACGAGATATTATGGTGATGGGACCTAAATCTAAGCACAGAATGCATTTATGTTTCATATACACCTTATACACACAGCCTGAAGGTCATTTTAGCCAATATTTTTTATAACTTTGTGCATTAAACAAAGTGTGTGTACATTCACAGAATTCATTCATGTGTCATATACACCTTATACACACAGTCTGAAGTTCATTTAATACAATATTTTTAATAACTTTGAGTATTAAACAAAGTTTGTGTACACTGAGCCATCAAAAAACAAAGGTTTCACTATCTCAGTCTCACTCAAAAAAGTCCGTATTTCGGAATATTCCGTATTTCGGAATATTTGCATATGGGATACTCAACCTGTATTACTTTTTTCTGCTACTGGTTCTTTAACCTATGCAAACAAGCATCTGACTTGCCTTTCCTATTGCTTTGTTACATTGCTCACCTGAAATAGTAATACTTAGATAGCTTTCCTCTTGCCATTATAATGCCCTTAATATTATAGTTAGCCTTTGCATTTTTGAGACGTGTATGATTTTGCATTTTTTGGCATTAAATGTTGCCATGTTCTTGACCATTCCTCTAGTCCAGGGGCAGAACTGCCAGAGACAACGGAGTCAGTTGCCGCCGGGCTCCAGCCCTGAAGGGGCTCCAGCCCTAAAGGGGCTTCCTCCATTGCCCCCCGGCTGTTACGTGCCCTTCCTACTAAATAGACAAAGGCGCTACCAGCAGGGTCTCGCAGTTTGTACATTCCATGCCGTAACACCCTTCTTTCCACCTTTTTCAAGACCCAGCCCAGCAGCCTCGCCGCTGCCACCACCGCTAGCTGCAGCACTGCCAGCGGTGGGGTGCCCCTGCTTCTTCTCACACCACAGATAGCTGGGCAGCACTGCAACTGCCTGCCTGATTGCTCCGCCCCCTTCCGGCTCCCAAGCACCTCTGCTGCCCAGTGATCCAGTAGCCTGCTGCTAGGAAGAAGTGGCCGAGCTTCAGCAAGCGAGTCTGGACACTGGCGGAGGAAGCCATGATAACCAGATAATGGGGAGTGGAGAGCCAGTTCCAAGGTAATACTTTATACAGCTGGTTGAGATCCTGGTCGGTGGATATGGATTCCAAGAAAACCCTGGAGGTGCTTCCTTTCAAGGGAGACACTCTCTTTGGAGAAGACCTCAATAAGATTGTAGCTGATCTGGCTACTGCTAAAACAGCTTGCCTACCTCGTATGACTCCTACCACGCAGAAGGCTAAAAGTACTTTCCCTTGGCCCTTTCATCCCTCAGGTAAAGCGTACCCAAGGTCAGGCATACCCAAAGCAAGCTCATGCTTCCAGACCTGCCAAGCCCAGACTGAAGCAAGCCTGGGCTGCCCATCAGCCTGCTTCCAAAACGGACAAGCCTGCCGCATGACGGTGCAGGCCTCCCTCTGGGGGATCCCAGGGTGGGGGGCCCGACTTTTAGGTTTGGCATAGAAAGGTATAATTCTAAGCTAGAGAATTCTGTTTGGAGCTCACCTTGTACTTTGTGAAGAAATAATCAGCATTGTGGCTGAGCAGATACATGTAGTGTGTGGCTGCAAACTGCATGGATCTGCTGCGTTGTAATGCTGATACTTTTTTTTTGCAAAGTACCAATAGCTTCATATAATGTTCACAATTTTTATGCAGGATCAAATAGCTCAATAGGTAGGGTGTTTGATTAGAATTCAACAGGTTATAGGTTTGAATCCTGGGTATGGTAGTTTGAGATGTGTTATTTAATAAAGTATGTTGTTCTGACTGCTGGGATATCATACTAAATAAATCGAGTTGATCAATTTTTTTTTTATTTTTTTTTTAAACTAGGGACAATTTCCAGATACTTTTCTTTATAACTGAGATTGCCCCCTGGAACTTCACATCAGTTGACAACTATGCATGAGTGGGCAGTGCTTGCTCTGGATCTGCCCACCCATTTATGTGCCGTCATAAAAGAAAGCACAACTGACAGTTATCCTGGGCGTACACTACACAATTATCTGTCAGGCTATCTATCCAGTCTGGATGGATGGAATGAAAATCTGGTAATGTATAGTAGCAAATGTCAATTAACCATTTGCTCCCAAACACTAGAAAAGTGGTCAAAAATGGTCATTACACAAATTGGTTAAACCCAAAATTTAACCAATTTGTTTAGGGGACCATGTTTGTCCATTTTCTAGTGTTTGAGAGTAAATCGTTGATGGTCATTTGCTCACATAGATAACCGGATTTCTATTCCAACCAGCCAGTGTTGGAGATATGGTCTGCCAGATTACATAATGCATACCAGAGCCATAACTAGACTTTTTGGTGCCCTGTGACAGAGAATTATATGCCCCCCCCTCCCCTCCCCATTTTTGCAATATGGACAAAAGGCGCATGCCTTGTGGGGAAGGGGCATAACAAGATTGGTCTCAGAGAAAGCACATGAGATATGAAGATATATCTAGTATACTTGACACTCAATGGTTTGTGGTATTGCCGGGTGCCCTCCTTAAATGCATATACAGTCACACATGGCGTGTTTGTGCAAATGGCATATCAGCAGTCAGCACTAACTGGTGACATGCCATTTGTACAAGTAAGCCATGTGTGACTAATATATAAACATACTTTATTAAATAACACCTCAAACTATCATACCCAGGATTCAAATCTATAACCTGTTGAATTCTAATCAAACACCCTACCCATTGAGCTACTTGATCCTGCATCTATTCTAACCTCCAAAAACAGATTCAGTTGCATTTTCCAGCGTGTTTTGTTTGCGCCTTTGCAAATGTCTTACATCGACAAACTTATTTAGTACTATTTTGCAAATAGGGTTACATTGTCGCAACATTGTGTTCCCTAATTGCTTGATTTTTTAAATGCAACAATTGATAAAGACACCTGATAATTGCTCTGTGGAGTGTTATTTTGTGTCTACTTCTTATCTACATTTAATTCCCTACCTCTAATCAAGGCATTTTTAAATGCTGGGGGCTGCCAGGACGTGAGGCCTACCTAGACTTTAGATCGGAATTTGAATGTACTTGTGAACTAACTTAATTTCCTACTTCTAAATTCATTCCTAAATTCACTACTTACATTAATCCTGTAGTTGGGCATTTTGAGCCTTCAATTGTGGGTATTGTTTTGTGTCCAGACCAGCAGCTGGTGGTGTGCATTTGCTGGAAAGGCATCGAAGACCTCCGATATGCTGCATCTCCTGATGTGTGTCTCCCTCAAGTGGCTGTCAGCAAATGCATGCTAGACACCCCATTCCAAGCTGATTGTGACATCACGGAACATGCATCATAGAACAGGCATGCTAGAATATGGGTCTTCAACCTGCGACCCTCCAGCTGCTGTGGAACTACATATACCAGCATGCCCTGCCTCAGTTTTAGCATACCTTAATAGCAAAACTGTGGCAGGGCATGCTGGGATGTGTAGTTTCACAGCAGCTGGAGGGCCACAGGATGAAGACCCATGTGCTAGAGCCAAGCCGCAGGTACATTGAATGCTAGCAAGCTGAATGTTTAAATCCTTTTTGTTCCGCAGCATTCCAATGCGGAAGATTCCATGGAACCAGAGATTATTCCATTGAGAAGGACATGCTGCCTGGATGACTGCACTGTGCAAATTAAATCACGGAGCCAGTTGGCTTGTGGGTGGCTCTGGTGACTGGGTGGTTGGGTGGGCGGTGTGTCAGAGGTGGAGCACATGCAAATGAATGTGTATCATCCTGCTAGTGAGAGTGAAAACTCATGCAGGAGTGTGCCTGCTTGTCAGTGGGTTATGCACCTTGCCAGGCGTCAAATCTACATGGAGCAGCTGGAGGGGACAAGAGCAGGTTTGCAAAATATAGATAGAAGAGCATATATGCTGGCTCATTCTCCATGATTGTGTCAGCTTATGTTTTGGTGCACTGCACTTTCCTCCGCTAAGTTTTAGCCATTTTGGTTAAACGCAAGTGTAGTTGCTTCTCGCCCTTTTGGCTGTGATCTTGTATCGTGGTTGAAGAGTCTGCTGGAGGGATTGTTTTCTTCATTGACGAGAGACTGAAGATATTACAGGATGGAAGGCTTGGGAACACTATCTGTTTTTCAGTTGTGGAAGAGTTGAAAGACAGCTTTTACTTGCCAATATCTCTCTTTTGCAAAGAGCTACGCATTGGAAAATTCAGGGCTATACCGTGTAGATGAAGCACTAACAGGGGGCTTTAAAATTTTCATTCTAGTTTCCTTCGTTTGGGAGAAAAATGCAAAGGTACAAGACAGCTTTTCCTTGCCAATATCTCTCTTTTGCAAAGAGCTGCACATTGGAAAATTCAGGGCTATGCCATGTAGATGATGGCCTAACAGGAGGCTTTAAAATTTTCTTTCTAGTGTCCTTCGTTTGGGAGAAAAATGCAAAGGTACAAGACAGCTTTTCCTTGCCAATATCTCTCTTTTGCAAAGAGCTGCACATTGGAAAATTCAGGGCTATGCCATGTAGATGATGGCCTAACAGGAGGCTTTAAAATTTTCTTTCTAGTGTCCTTCGTTTGGGAGAAAAATGCAAAGGTACAAGACAGCTTTTCCTTGCCAATATCTCTCTTTTGCAAAGAGCTACGCATTGGAAAATTCAGGGCTATGCCGTGTAGATGATGGCCTAACAGGAGGCTTTAAAATTTTCTTTCTAGTGTCCTTCGTTTGGGAGAAAAATGCAAAGGTACAAGACAGCTTTTCCTTGCCAATATCTCTCTTTTGCAAAGAGCTACGCATTGGAAAATTCAGGGCTATACCGTGTAGATGAAGCACTAACAGGAGGCTTTAAAATTTTCATTCTAGTGTCCTTCGTTTGGGAGAAAAATGCAAAGGTAGCTTGTGCCATCGCCACTCTGCTCCTTGTGCCGCCTTGACGGTTTACATGAGCCACTGCGGTGACGTTGTCTGACTGGATCAGAACCGGTTGGTCGCAAAGTAAGGTCTCCGCTTGACGTAGGGCATTGTATATGGCCCCTAGTTTCAGGATGTTGATGTGAAGACAAGTCTCTTGACTTGACCAAAGCCCTTGGAAATTTCTTCCCTGTGTGACTGCTCCCCAACCTTGGAGGCTTGCATCTGTGGTCACCAGGATCCAGTACTGAATGCCGAATCTGCGTCACTCGAGGAGGTGAGCACTCTGCAGCCACCACAGGAGTGATACCCTGACCCTGGGGGACAGGGTGATCAACCAATGCATCTGTAAATGTGACCCAGACCACTTGTCCAGTAGGTCCCATTGGAAAGTATTCGCATGGAACCTGCCGAATGGAATGGCTTTGTATGATGCCACCATCTTTCCCAGGACTCGAGTGCAGTGATGCACTGACACAAGTTTTGGTTTCAATAGGTTCCTGACCAGAGTCATGAGTTCCTGGGCCTTTTCTATCGGGAGATAAACCCTCTTCTGGTCTGTGTCCAGAATCATGCCCAAGAAAGACAGACGAGTCGTAGGAACCAACTGCGACTTTGGGATATTGAAAATCCAGCCGTGTTGCTGTAACACTTTCAGTGAAAGTGATACGCTGTTCAGCAACTGCTCTCTTGATCTCGCTTTTATGAGATCGCTCAAGTACGGGATAATTGTGACACCTTGCTTGCGCAGGAAAACCATCATTTCCACCATTACCTTGGTGAAAATTCTCTGGGCCGTGGAGAGACCAAACAGCAACGTCTGAAATTGGCAATGACAGTCCTGTACCGCAAATCTGAGGTACGACTGATGAGATGGATAAATTTGGACATGAAGGTATGCATCCTGTACACAAATGCGGACAACAGGTGTCAAGCCGTGTGTTGCCTTTGTCAAGCTGTAATAAGTAGGGGTAAGGACGTTAACCACCTCAGAACATCCTCCCTTATACGTCACCTGCAGCGCATTAATCATAAGTCAGTGACAAGTTCAAAAACTTTGGATGACAGCGGAAGCAGTCCACTGACCACTAAATCCCTTCCTCTTGTAACCAATCTCCTGCAAACCACACCACCAACTCCCTCAGTGTCAATTTCCTCCTTAGACAGGAGAGCCAATAGTCCTGCAGGCCATGTCACTGGCAAGTCTGACGAGTCCTCTCCTGCCTGGGATTCCTCCGATGCATCCTTGAGTGTAACGCCTACTGCTGCTGGCGCTGCTGTTGTTGCTGCTGGGAGTCGATCGTCATCCCAGAGGGGAAGTCGGAAGACCACTTGTACTACTTCCAGTAGGCAATTGACTGTCCAACAGTCCTTTGCGAGGAAGATGAAATATCACAGCAGTCATCCTGCTGCAAAGCGGATAACTCAGGTCTTGTCAGCCTGGGTGGTGAGAAACGTGGTTCCGGTATCCATCGTTAATTCAGAGGCAACTAGAGACTTGATTGAGGTACTGTGTCCCCGGTACCAAATGCCATCTAGGTTCCATTTCTCTAGGCAGGCGATACCGAAAATGTACACAGACCTCAGAAAAAGAGTCACCAGTGTCCTAAAAAATGCAGTTGTACCCAATGTCCACTAGTCCACATGTCCGTGGTTAAGTGGAGCAGGGCAGACTCAGGACTATATGACTGTGACAGCCCACTGGGTAGATGTATTGCCTCCCGCAGCAAGAACAGCAGCGGCGGCACCAGTAGCAGCATCTCGCAAATGCCAACTCGTTCCTAGGCAGGCTACGCTTTGTATCACCGCTTTCCATAAGAGGCACACAGCTGACAACCTCTTACGGAAACTGAGGAACATCATCGCAGAATGGCTTACCCCAATTTGACTCTCCTGGGGATTTGTGACATCGGACAACGCCACCAATATTGTGCGTGCATTACATCTGGGCAAATTCCAGCACGTCCCATGTTTTGCACATACATTGAATTTGGTGGTGCAGAATTATTTAAAAAACGACAGGGGCGTGCAAGAGATGCTGTCAGTGGCCCGAAGAATTGCGGGCCACTTTCTGCATTCAGCCACCGCGTGCCGAAGACTGGAGCACCACCAAACATTCCTGAACCTGCCCTGCCATCCTCTGAAGCAAGAGGTGGTAACGAGGTGGAATTCAACCCTCTATATGCTTCAGAGGATGGAGGAGCAGCAAAAGGCCATTCAAGCCTATACATCTACCCACGATATAGGCAAAGGAGGGGGAATGCACCTGACTCAAGCGCAGTGGAGAATGATTTCAACGTTGTGCAAGGTTCTGCAATCCTTTGAACTTGCCACACGTGAAGTCAGTTCAGACACTGCCAGCCTGAGTCAGGTCATTCCCCTCATCAGGCTTTTGCAGAAGAAGCTGGAGACATTGAAGGAGGAGCTAAAACAGAGCGATTCCGCTAGGCATGTGGGACTTGTGGATGGAGCCCTTAATTCGCTTAACCAGGATTCAATCTGTTGAAATCAGAGCAATAAATTTTGGCCACCGTGCTCGATCCTAGATTTAAAACCTACATTGTATCTCTCTTTCCTGCAGACACAAGTCTGCAGAGGTTCAAAGACCTGCTGGTGAGAAAATTGTCAAGTCAAGCGGAACGTGACCCGTCAACAGCTCCTCCTTCACATTCTCCCGCAACTGGGGGTGCGAGGAAAAGGCTAAGAATTCCGAGCCCACCCGCTGGCGGTGATGCAGGGCAGTCTGGAGTGAGTGCTGACATCTGGTCCGGACTGAAGGACCTGGCAACGATTACTGACATGTCGTCTACTGTCACTGCATATGATTCTGTCACCTTTGAAAGAATGGTGGAGGATTATATGAGTGACCGCATCCAGGTAGGCACGTCAGACAGTCCGTATGTATACTGGCAGGAAAAAGAGGCAATTTGGAGGCCCTTGCACAAACTGGCTTTATTCTACCTAAGTTGCCCTCCCTCCAGTGTGTACTCCAAAAGAGTGTTTAGTGCAGCCGCTCACCTTGTCAGCAATCGGCGTACGAGGTTACTTCCAGAAAATGTGGAGAAGATGATGATCATCAAAATGAATTATAATCAATTCCTCCGTGGAGACATTCACCAGCAATTGCCTCCAGAAAGTACACAGGGATCTGAGATGGTGGATTCCAGTGGGGACGAATTAATAATCTGTGAGGAGGGCGATGTACACAGTGAAAGGGGTGAGGAATCGGAGGATGATGAGGTGAACATCTTGCCTCTGTAGAGCCAGTTTGTGCAAGGAGAGATTGATTGCTTCTTTTTTGGTGGGGGTCCAAACCAACCAGTCATTTCAGTCAGCCGTGTGGCAGACCCTGTTGCTGAAATGATGGGTTCGTCAATGTTTTTCTTTTCAATCTAAGCCCCTGCAGTTTTTTGTAAGAATCTGCTTCGCTATGATGATCAACAAGTCACAAGGGCAAACACTCAGGGCTGGAGGCGTAGATCTTAGGACCAGCTGCTACAAGCATGGCAAAGGTGTCACTATCATTGGTGACACCCAGAAAGGCAGCGAGGGAGATTGTAATGCAGTGCGCGCAGATAAGCAGCGCAATGGTAAAATGGAGGAATGGTCTCATAGGTAGGGGTGTGGCCTGTTGGCCTGAATCTCCATTTTGTTGCTCCGGGTATCCCGGGGGTTGAGTGCTGCACCCGGGGACTAGTGTGTGAGTGGTGCTGGCTCCTGCACAGTGACAGAAACTGGGTGTTGCACGTAATGTCACAGTGAAACACCCATATTCTGTCACTGAAGAGGAGCCGGCACTTTGGTGTCACCCCCCTTGGCGGGTGACACTCGGGTGTGGGCCGCAACCCCGTTGTGATGCCACTGACCCATGGGAAGCTTTACGTGGCTTACCCATGTGTTAGTAGCCCCAAGCATCTTTTGTGTTAGTCCCTGAAGAAAAACTTCAAATATTTACAAATAAATTTTGTAATCAATGGGCCTAATTCAGTAAGGATTGCAAATTCTGCTAAGTAACAGAATTTGCAATCCTTTGGTTCGCATGCTGGGGCCACCCAGCATGCCGCCTCCCTTCTTGACCACGCTGAAATTGCAGTCGCAGTGCAGTTCAGCGTGATCATAAAAAATGGGTTAGCCTCCTGTTGGTGCAGACTGTATGTGTGCGCAGGAAGCCGCCACCATTTTTGTGATCGCAGCTGCTGCATGTGATGTCATGCAACCGCTCTGACCACGCCTCCTGTTTCTCCGTTGCCGACCCCATTTTGAAGCCCTGCCCACGCACCGCTCCATCTCCGACTTGGAAATGGAGTGTTGCTGACCCCCCCCCCCAGCACCGATTGACAGTCAGAGGTGATCGCATTAACTGCGGGGTGCCGCAGAAAATGCAGGCGCATGCGTATGCTCTTAGCAATTTTTGCAGTTGGACTGCTTATTGCGATTGCAATCCAACCTGAATCAGGCTCTATTACCTATCACAATGCACTGCGGGTAGTACAAAATGGGGTTAATATAAGAGAAAACCCCCCAGAGCTGTGCTCCTTAACTGTCCCTGGTGGCTAGTGGAGCGGCTGCCCAGTAATCAGTGTCCACGCCAGTGCGCACATGGCCCGCCCCCTACAGCCACGCTGGATCACGGTATAGTGTGGGCACAGAAGTCCCTTACCTCCCTTTCATCAGCGGCCTCGT